>NC_143162.1:21908787-22060303 GCF_047325235.1 Durio zibethinus | reverse complement strand
GGACCCGACTGATCCCCGACTTACGCATCCCACCCCTCTGGCCGGCTGAGCGCCCACACGTTCCTTTCGTGGGTGGACTTAGGCATTCAGAGTTTATTCCCAGTCTAAGCATACGAAGTTCATTTCCAGTCTAAGACCGAACCGGACCGAGGGTTACGGTAGCACATGCTGGGCTTGGGCATGTGCTGGTGCTGCATTTTTCTTCGTCGGGGCACCATCACCGGAGAACCCGACCGGTGGCATTGGGGTTCTGACGATCGGGGGGACCGGGGGGTGTGCGCACATGATGTGCTATGGGTGCTGGTACTTGGCCCTTATATTGGCCCCCTATCCCTCATCAAACCTCAACAACTCACACCCCCTTAGAGGGCATTTCAGATTTTACAGGTTTGTTGCCAGTAGCCATTAAAGTGTCTAAAATGGGGACACTTTTTTCAAATGGTCACAAAATCTTGTACAGTTCGATTTTTTAGCTGAATTTTTTTGTGCATGCCAACAAAAATACAAGGATCACGTCTACCAAGTTTGGGGCCAAAACTCTTTCCGAAAAAATTTTAAAAAATCCTGAACCATAAAAATTTTCAAAAATCATGAAAAATAGAAAACGAGTCGTCTTGCCATGAAAGTTCACGTGAAGGCCTAAGGGACCATTGTATGAATTTACAAGCCATAAAAATGGCATTGGCACACGAAAATATGAAGATGTGTCTAAACCCACCTACCACCCTATCGATCCCCGTTTTACGCATCCCGTCTCTCTGGCCGGCGTGCGCTCGTTTCGTCGGTTGGCTTAGGCATACGGAGTTCATTCCCAGTCTAAGATTGGACCGGACCAAGGGTTGCAGCAGCAGGATTGGTAGCAGATAGAGGGGGACCCGACTGATCCCCGGCTTGCGAATCCCACCCCTCTGGCCGGCTGAGCGCCCGCGCGTTCCTTCGTGGGTGGACTTAGGCATTCAGAGTTCATTCCCAGTCTAAGCATACGGAGTTCATTTCCAGTCTAAGATCGGACCGGACCGAGGGTTACGGTAGCACATGCTGGGCTCGGGCATGTGCTGGTGCCGCATTTTTTTTCGTCGGGGCACCATCGTCGGAGAACCCGACCGACGGCATTGGGGTTTCGACGATCGGGGGGACCAGGGGGTGTGCGCACATGATGAGCTGTGGGTGCTGGTACTTGGCCCTTATATTGGCCCCCTATCCCTCATCAAACCTCAAGAACTCTCACCCCCTTAAAGGGCATTTCAGATTTTACAGGTTTGCTGCCAGTAGCCATTAAAGTGTCTAAAATGGGGACACTTTTTTCAAATGGTCACAAAATCTTGTACAGTTAGAGTTTTTAGCTGAATGTTTTTGTGCATGCCAATAAAAATACAAGGATCACGTCTACCAAGTTTGGGGCCAAAAATCCTTTCGAAAAAATTTAAAAAATCTCGAATCACAAAAAGTTTTGAAAATCGTGAAAAATAGAAAATGAGTCGTCTTGCCATGAAACTTCACGTGAAGGCTTAAAGGACCATTGTATGAATTTACAAGCCATAAAAATGGCATTGGCATGCAAAAATATGAAGATGTACCTAAACACACCTACCACCCTATCGATCTTCAACTTGTGCATCCCGTCTCTCTGGCCGGCGTACTGCCCGCCCGCTCGCTCGTTTCGTCGGTTGGCTTAGGCATTCGGAGTTCATTCCAAGTCTAAGATCAGACCAGACTGAGGGTTACAATAGCAGGATCGGCAGCACGTAGAGGGGGACCCGGTCGATCCCCATCTTGCACATCCCGCACCTCTGGCCGGCTGAGTGACCGCATGCTCGTTTTGTGGGTTGACTTAGGCATATGGAATTCATTCCCACTCTAAGCATATGGAGTTCATTCCCAGTCTAAGATGGGACTGGACCGCGGGTTACGACAGCACATGCTAGGTTCGGGCATGTGCTGGTGCTGTATTTTTCTTCTTCGGGGTACCATCATCGGAGCATCATCGGAGAACCTGACCGGTGGCATTGGGGTTCCGACGATCGGGGGGGCCGGGGGGGTGTGCGCACATGATGTGCAATGGGTGCTGGTACTTGGCCCTTATATTGCCCCCCTATCCCTCATCAAACCTCAAGAACTCACACCCCATTAAAGTGTCTGTAATAGGGACACTTTTTTCAAATGGTCACAAAATCTTGTACACTTCGAGTTTTTAGCTGAATTTTTTTATGCATGCCAACAAAAATACAAGGATCCCGTCTACTATGTTCATGGCCAAAAATCCTTCCGAAAAAATTTTAAAAAATCCAAAATCGCAAAAAGTTTCAAAAATCATGAAAAATAAAAAACGAGTCGTCTTGCCATGAAACTTCACGTGAAGGCTTAAGGGACCATTGTATGAATTTACAAGCCATAAAAATGGCATTGGCACGTAAAAATATGAAGATATACCTAAACCCACCCATCACCCTATCGATCCACAACTTACGGATCCCATCTCTCTGGCCGACGTAGTGCCGACCCGCCTGCTCATTTCGTCGGTTGGCTTAGGCATACGGAGTTCATTCCCAGTCTAAGATCAGACCAGACCGAGGGTTGTGGCAGCAGGATCAATACCACGTAGATGGGGACCCGACCTATCCCCGGCTTGCGCATCTTGCCCCTCTGGCCGGTTGAGCGACCGGACGCTCGTTTCGTGGGTTGGCTTAGGCATATGGAGTTCATTCCCAGTCTAAGATCAAATCAGATTGAGGGTTGTGGTAGCACATGCTGGGCTCGAGCATGTTCTGGTGCTGTATTTTTCTTCACCGGGGCACCATCACCGGAGATCCTGACCGATGGCATTAGTGTTTCGATAATCGGGGGGGCTGGGGAGCTGTACGCACATGATGTGCGATCGGTGCCGGTACTTGGCCCTTATATTGGCCCCCTATCCCTCATCAAACCTCGAGAACTCACACCCCCTTAAAGAGCATTTGAGATTTTACAGGTTTGCTGCCAGTAGCCATTAAAGTGTCTGAAATGGGGACACTTTTTTCAAATGGTCACAAAATCTTGTACACTTCGAGTTTTTAGCTGAGCTTTTTTGTGCATAACAAAAAAATACAAGGATCACGTCTACCAAGTTTGGGGCCAAAAATCCTTCCAAAA
The DNA here is from genome assembly GCF_047325235.1 of Durio zibethinus. Classification (NCBI taxonomy): domain Eukaryota; kingdom Viridiplantae; phylum Streptophyta; class Magnoliopsida; order Malvales; family Malvaceae; genus Durio; species Durio zibethinus. The sequence goes on along the minus strand of NC_143162.1, from coordinate 22,057,174 downwards.
AAATTTTAAAAAATCTCGAACAGCAAAAAGTTTCAAAAATCGTGAAAAACAGAAAACGAGTCGTCTAGCCATCAAACTTCACGTGAAGGCTTAAGGGACCATTGTATGAATTTACAAGCCATAAAAATGGCATTGGCATACAGAAATATGAAGATGTGCCTAAACCCACCTACCACCCTATCGATCCATGACTTGCGCATCCCGTCTCTCTGGCTGGCGTAGTGCCCGCCCGCCCGCTCATTTCATCGGTGGGCTTAGGCACACGGAGTTCATTCCCAGTCTAAGATCAGATCGGACCAAGGGTTGCGGCAAGAGGATCGACAGCGCGCAGATGGGGACCCGATCGATCCACGGCTTGCGTATTCTGCCCCTCTGGCCGGCTGAGTGCCCGCACGCTCGTTTCGTGGGCTGACTTAGGCATACAGAGTTCATTTCCAGTCTAAACATGCGGAGTTCATTCCTAGTCTCAGATCGGACTGGACAGAGGGTTGTGGCAGCACATGCTGGGCTCGAGCATGTGATGGTGCCGCATTTTTCTTCGCCGGGGCACCATCACGATCGGGGGGGTCGGGGGGTGTGCGCACATGATGTGCGTTGGGTGCTAGTACTTGGCCCTTATATTGGCCCCCTATCCCTCATCAAACCTCGAGAACTCACACCCCCTTAAAGAGCATTTGAGATTGTACAGGTTTGCTGCCAGTAGCCATTAAAGTGTCTGAAATGGGGACATTTTTTTCAAATGGATACCAAATCTTGTACACTTCAAGTTTTTAGCTGAATTTTTTTATGCATGCCAACAAAAATAAAAGGATCACTTTTACCAAGTTTAGGGCCAAAACTCCTTCCGAAAAAATTTTAAAAAATCCCGAATCGTAAAAAGTTTTAAAAATCATGAAAAATAGAAAATGAGTCGTCTTGCCATGAAACTTCACGTGAAGGCTTTATGAAGATGGGCCAAAACGCACATACCACCCTATCAATCCATGGCTTGCGCATCCCGTCTGTCTGGCCACGGAAGTGGCCGCCAGCCCGCCCGCCCGCTCATTTTGTCGGTTGGCTTAGGCATACGGAGTTCATTCCCAGTCTAAGATCAGGCAAGACTGAGGGTTGCGGCACCAGGATCGGTAGCACGCAGAGGGGGACCCGGTCGATCCCCATCTTACACATCTCGCCCCTCTGGCCGGCTGAGTGACCGCATGCTCGTTTTGTGGGTTGACTTAGGCATATGGAATTCATTCCCACTCTAAGCATACAGATTTCATTCCCAGTCTAAGATGGGACTGGATCGCGGGTTGTGGCAGCACATGCTGGGTTCGGGCATGTGCTGGTGCTGCATTTTTCTTCTCCGGGGCATCATCACCGGAGCATCGTCGGAGAACCTGACCAGTGGCATTGGGGTTCTGGCGATCGGGGGGGCCAGGGGGTGTGCGCACATGATGTACGATGGGTGCTAGTACTTGGGCCTTATATTGGCCCCCTATCCTTCATCAAACCTCAAAAACTCACACCCTCTTAAAGAGCATTTGAGATTTTACAGGTTTGCTGCCAGTAGCCATTAAAGTGGCTTAAATGGGGACACTTTTTTCAAATGGTCACAAAATCTTGTACACTTCGAGTTTTTAGCTGAATGTTTTTGTGCATGCCAACAAAAATACAAGGATCATGTCTACCAAGTTTGGGCCCAAAACCCCTTCCGAAAAAATTTCAAAAAATCCTGAATCGCAAAATGTTTCAAAAATCGTGAAAAATAGAAAACGAGTCATCTTGCCATGAAACTTCACATGAAGGCTTAAGGGACCATTGTATGAATTTACAAGCCATAAAAATGGCATTGGCAAGCAGAAATATGAAGATGTGCCTAAACCCACCTACCACCCTATCGATCCACGGCTTGCGCATCCCGTATCTCTGGCCAGCATAGTACCCACCCGCCCGCCCGCCCGCTTGTTTCCTCAGTTGGCTTAGGCATACGGAGTTCATTCCTAGTCTAAGATTGGATCAGACTGAGGGTTATGATCACAGGATCGACAGCACACAGAAGGGGACCCGTTCGATCCCCGGCATGCACATCCCGCCCCTTTGGCCGGCTGAGCGCCCGCACGCACGTTTCGTGGGTTGACTTAGGCATACGGAGTTCATTCCCAGTCTAAGCATACGAAGTTCATTCCCAATCTAAGATCAGACCAGACCGAGGGTTAGACAGCATATGCTGGACTCGGGCATGTGCTGGTGCCGTATTTTTCTTCATCGGGGCACCATCGTCGGAGCATCGCCGGAGAACCTGACCGGCGGCATTGGGGTTCCGATGATCGGGGGGGCCAGGGGTGTGTGCGCATGTTTTTTGTGCATGCCAAAAAAAATACAAGGATCACGTCAACCAAGTTTCGGACCAAAACTCCTTCCGAAAAAATTTTAAAAAATCTCAAACCGTAAAAAGTTTCAAAAATCATGAAAAATAGAAAACGAGTCGTCTTGCCTTGAAACTTCACGTGAAGGCTTAAAGGACCATTGTATGAATTTACAAGCCATAAAAATGGCATTGGCATGCAGAAATATGAAGATGTGCCTAAACCCACCTACCACCCTATCGATCCACGGCTTGCGCATCCCGTCTCTCTAGCCAGCGTAGTGCCCACCCGTTCACCCGCTCGCTCGTTTCGTCAGTTGGCTTAGGCATACGGAGTTCATTCCCAGTCTAAGATCGAATCAGACTGAGCGTTGCGGTAGTAGGATCGACAGCACGCAGAGGGGGACCTGGTCGATCCTCGGCTTGCGCATCCCGCCCCTCTGGGCGGCTGAGCATTCGCACGCTCGTTTCATTGGTTGACTTAGGCATATGGAGTTCATTCCCAGTCTAAGATCGAAACGGACCGAGGGTTGCGGCAGCACATGCTTGGCTCGGGCATGTGCTGGTGCCGTATTTTTCTTCGCCGGGGCACCATCACCGGAGCATCGCCAAAGAACCTGACCGGCGGCATTGGGGTTCCGACGAGGGGGGGCTGGGGGGTGTGCGCACATGATGTGTGATGGGTGCTGGTACTTGGCCATTATATTGGCCCCCTATCTCTCATCAAACCTCGAGAACTCACACCCCTTTGAAGAGCATTTGAGATTTTAGAGGTTTGCTGCCAGTAGCCATTAAAGTGTCTGAAATGGGGACACTTTTTTCAAATGGTCACAAAATCTTGTACACTTTCTAGTTTTTAGCTAAATTTTTTTTCTGCATGCCAACAAAAATACAAGGATCACGTCTACCATGTTTGGGGCCAAAACTACTTATGAAAAAATTTTAAAAAATCTTGAACCGTAAAAAGTTTCAAAAATCGTAAAAAATAGAAAACGAGTCGTCTTGCCATGAAACTTCACGTGAAGGCTTAAGGGACCATTGTATGAATTTAAAAGCCATAAAAATGGCACCGACATGTAGAAATATGAAGATGTGCCTAAACCCACCAACCATCCTATCGATCCACGGCTTGCGCATCCCGTCTCTTTGGCCGATGTAGTGCCCTCCCGCCCGCCAACCCGCTCATTTCGTCGGTTGCCTTAGGCATACGAAGTTCATTCGCAATATAAGATCAGACCAGATTGAGGGTTACGGTCACACATGCTGGGCTAGGGCATGTGCTGGTGCCGTATTTTACTTTGTCGGGGCACCATCGTCGGACCATCGTCGGAGACTTTACCAACCACATTGGGGTTCCAACGATCGGGGGGGGCATGGGAGGTGTGCGCTCATGATGTACGATGGGTGCTGGTACTTGGCCCTTATATTGGCCCCCTATCCCCCATCAAACCTCGAGAACTCACACCCCCTTAAAGAGCATTTGAGATTTTATAGGTTTGCTGCCAGTAGCCATTAAAGTGTCTGAAATGGGGACACTTTTTTCAAATGGTCACAAAATCTTGTACAGTTCGAGTTTTTAGCTGAATTTTTTTATGCATGCCAACAAAAATATAAGGATCACGTTTACCAAGTTTGGGGCCAAAAATCTTTCCAAAAAAATTTTAAAAAATCCCGAACCGCAAAATGTTTTGAAAATCATGAAAAATAGAAAACGTGCCGTCTTGCCATGAAACTTCATGTGAAGGCTTAAGGGACCATTGTATAAATTTACAAGCCACAAAAATGGCATTGGCATGCAGAAATATGAAGATGTGCCTAAACCCACCAACAATCCTATCGATCCATGGCTTGCGCATCCCGTCTCTCTGGCCGACGTAGTGCCCTCCCGCCCACCAACCCGCTCATTTCGTCGGTTGCCTTAGGCATACGGAGTTCATTCGCAATATAAGATCAGACCAGACCGAGGGTTACGGTAACACATGCTGGGCTCGGGCATGTGCTGGTGCCGTATTTTACTTTGTCGGGGCACCGTCGTCGGACCATCGTCGGAGACCTTACCAGCCATATTGGGGTTCCGACGATCGGGGGGGGGCCGTGGGAGGTGTGCGTTCATGATGTGCGATGGGTGCTGGTACTTGGCCCTTATATTGGCCCCCTATCCCCCATCAAACCTTGAGAACTCACACCCCCTTAAAGAGCATTTGACATTTTACAGGTTTGCTGCCAGTAGCCATTAAAGTGTCTGAAATGGGGACACTTTTTTCAAATGGTCACAAAATCTTGTACACTTCGAGTTTTTAGCTGATTTTTTTGTGAATGCCAAAAAAAGTACAAGGATCACGTCTACGAAGTTTGGGGCCAAAACTCCTTCCGAAAAATTTTTAAAAAATCCCGAACCGCAAAAGGTTTTGAAAATTGTGAAAAATAGAGAACGAGTCGTCTTGCCAAGAAACTTCACGTGAAAGCGTAAGGGACCATTGTATGAATTTACATGCCTGAGCCCAGCATGTGCTAGTGCCGCAGTTTTCTTCGTCGAGGCACCATCATCGGAGCATCGCCAGAGAACCTGATCGGTGGCATTGGGGTTCCGACGATCGGGGGGGCCGAGGGGGGTGTGCGCACATGATGTGCGATGGGTGCTGGTACTTGGCCCTTATATTGGCCCCCTATCACTCATTAAACCTCGAGAACTCACACCCCCTTAAAGAGCATTTGAGATTTTATAGGTTTGCTGCCAGTAGCCATTAAAGTGTCTGAAATGGGGACACTTTTTTCAAATAGTCACAAAATCTTGTACACTTCGAGTTTTTAGCTGAATTTTTCTTTGCATGCCAACAAAAATACAAGGATCACGTCTACCAAGTTTGGGGCTAAAGTTCCTTCCAAAAAAATTTTAAAAAATCCCGAACCCCAAAAAGTTTCAAAAAACGTGAAAAATAGAAAACGAGTCGTCTTGCCATGAAACTTCACGTGAAGGCTTAAGGGAACATTGTATGAATTTACAAACCATAAAAATGGCATTGGCACGTAGAAATATGAAGATGTGCCTAAACCCACCTACCACCCTATCGATCCACGACTTGTGAATCCTGCCTCTCTGGCAGGCGTAGTGCCCGCCCGTCCACCCGTCCGCCCGTTCATTTCGTCGGTTGGCTTAGGCATACGGAGTTCATTCCCAGTGTAGATCAGATGGGATAGAGGGTTGCGGCAGCAAGATCAGCAGCATGCAGAAGGGACCCGGCCAATCCTCAGCTTGCGCATCTCGCCCCTCTGGCCTGTTGAGCACCCGCACGCTCGTTTTATGGGTTGACTTAGGCATACGGAGTTCATTCCCAGTCTAAGCATATGGAGTTCATTCCCAGTCTAAGATCAGACCAGACCAAGGGTTAGACAGCATATGTTGGACTCTGGCATGTGCTGGTGCCACATTTTTCTTCACCGGGGCACCATCGCTGGAGAACCTGACCGACGGCATTGGGGTTCCGATGATCGGGGGGCCGGGGGGTTGTGCGCACATGATGTGGATGGGTACTAGTGCTTGGCCCATATATTGGCCCCCTATCCCTCATCAAACCTCGAGAACTCACACCCCCTTGGAGAGCATTTGAGATTTTATAGGTTTGCTGCCAGTAGCCATTAAAGTGTCTGAAATGGGGACACTTTTTTCAAATGGTCAAAAAATCTTGTACACTTCGAGTTTTTAGCTGAATTTTTTTGTGCATGCCAACAAAAATACAAGGATCACATCTACCACGTTTGGGGCCAAAACTCCTTCTAAAAAAATTTTAAAAAATCCCGAACCGTAAAAAGTTTCAAAAATCATGAAAAATATAAAATGAGTCATCTTGCCATGAAACTTCACGTGAAGGCTTAAGGGACCATTGTCTGAATTTACAAGCCATAAAAATGGCATTGGCATGCAGAAAGATGAAGATGTGCCTAAACCCACCGACCACTCTATCGATCCACGGCTTGCGCATCCCGTCTCTCTGGCTGACGTAGTGCCCGCCCGCCTATCTGTCCACTCCTTTCGTCGGTTGGGTTAGGCATACGGAGTTCATTCCCAGTCTAAGATCAGACCTGACTGAGGGTACGGTAGCAGGATCGGTAGCACGCAGCAGATCCCCGGCTTGCGCATCCTGCCCTTCTGGCCGGCTGAGCCCTCGCATGCTCGTTTCATTGGTTGACTTAGGCATACGAAGTTCATTCCCAGTCTAAGATCAGATCGGACCGAGGGTTGCGGCCGCACATGCTGGGCTCGGGCACGTGTTGGTGCCGTATTTTTCTTCGCCGGGGCACCATCACCAGAGCATCGCCGGAGAACCTGACCGACGGCATTGGGCTTCCGGCGATCGGGGGGCCGAGGGGGTGTGCGCACATGATGTGCGATGGGTGCTGCTACTTGGCCCTTATATTGGCCCCCTATCCCTCATCAAACCTCTAGAACTCACACCCCGTTAAAGAGCATTTGAGATTTTACAGGTTTACTGCCAGTAGCCATTAAAGTGTCTGAAATGGGGACACTTTTTTCAAATGGTCACAAAATCTTGTGCACTTCGAGTTTTTAGCTGATCTTTTTTCTGCAAGCCAACAAAAATACAAGGATCACGTTTACCAAGTTTGGGGCCAAAAATCCTTCCGAATAAATTTTTAAAAAATCCTGAATTGCAAAAAGTTTCAAAAATCGTGCAAATTGGAAAACGAGTCGTCTTGCCATGAAACTTCACGTGAAGGCTTAAAGGACCATTTTATGAATTTACAAGCCATAAAAGTGGCATTGGCACGCAGAAATATGAAGATGTGCCTAAACCCACCTACCACCCTATCGATCCACGGCTTGCGCAACCCATCTCCCTGGCCGGCGTAGTGCCCGCCCGCCCGCCCACCCGCTCGTTTCGTCGGTTGGCTTAGGCATACAGAGTTCATTCCGAGTCTGAGATCGGACCAGACCAAGAATTGTGGCAGCAAGATCGACAGCACACAGAGGAGGACCCAGTCGATCCCCGGCTTGCACATCCCGTCTCTCTGGCCGACATACTGCCCGCCCGCCCGCCTGCCAGCTCGTTTCGTCGATTGGCTTTGGCATACGGAGATTATTCCCAATCCAAGATTGGACCAGGTCGAGGGTTACGATAGCAGGATCAGCAGCACGCAGAGGGGGACTCGATCGATCCCTGGCTTACGCATGCCGCCCCTCTGGCCGGTTAAGCACCCGTACGTTCGTTTCATGGGTTGACTTAGGTGTGCGGAGTTCATTCCCAGTCTAAGCATACGAAGTTCATTCCCAGTCTAAGATCAGATCAGACCGAGGGTTGTGACAGCACATGTTGGGCTCGGGCATGTGCTGGTGTCATATTTTTCTTCGTCGGGGCACCATCACTGGAGCATCGTCGTTCAACCTAACCAGCGGCATTAGGGTTCCGACGATCGGGGGGGCCGGGGGGTGTGCACACATGATGTGCGATGGGTGCTGGTACTTGGCCCTTATATTCGCCCCCTATCCCTCATCAAACCTTGAGAACTCACACCCCCTTAAAGAGCATTTGAGATTTTACAGGTTTGCTGCCAGTAGCCATTAAAGTGTCTGAAATGGGGATACTTTTTTCAAATGGTCACAAAATCTTGTACACTTCGAGTTTTTAGCTGAATTTTTTTGTGCATGCCAAAAAAAATACACGGATCACGTCTACGAAGTTGGGGCCAAAACTCCTTCTGAAAAAATTTAAAAAAATCCCAAACCGTAAAAAGTTTTGAAAATCGTAAAAAATAGAAAACGAGTCATCTTGCCATGAAACTTCACATGACGGCTTAAGGGATCATTCTATGAATTTACAAGCCATAAAAATGGCATTGGCATGCAAAAATATGAAGATGTGCCTAAACCCACCAACCACCCTATCGATCCACGGCCTGCGCATCCCGTCTCTCTGGCCGACGTAGTGCCCTCCCTTCCGCCAACCCGCTCATTTCGTCGGTTGCCTTAGGCATACGGAGTTCATTCGCAATATAAGATCAGACCAGATCGAGGGTTACGGTAACACATGCTGGGCTCGGGCATGTGCTGGTGCCGTATTTTACTTTGTCGGGGTACCATCGTCGGACCATCGTCGGAGACCTTACCAGCCACATTGGGGTTCCGACGATCGGGGGGGCCGTGGGAGGTGTGCGCTCATGATGTGCGATGGGTGCTGGTACTTGGCCCTTATATTGGCCCCCTATCCCCCATCAAACCTTGAGAACTCACACCCCCTTAAAGAGCATTTGACATTTTACAGGTTTGCTGCCAGTAGCCATTAAAGTGTCTGAAATGGGGACACTTTTTTCAAATGGTCACAAAATCTTGTACACTTCGAGTTTTTAGCTGAATTTTTTTGTGCATGCCAACAAAAATACAAGGATCACGTCTACCAAGTTTGGGGCCAAAACTCCTTCCGAAAAAAATTGTAAAAAATCCTGAACAGTAAAAAGTTTTCAAAAATCGTGAAAAATAGAAAACGAGTCGTCTTGCCATGAAACTTCACGTGAAGGCTTAAGGGACCATTGTATGAATTTACAAGCCATAAAAATGGCATTGGCATGCATAAATATGAAGATGTGCCTAAACCCACCTACCATCCTATCCATCCCCAGCTTACGCATCCCGTCTCTCTGGCCAGCGATGTGCCCGCCGCCCGCCCGCTCGCTCGTTTCGTCGGTTGTCTTAGGCATACGGAGTTCATTCTTATACAAAGATCGGATCGGACCAAGGGTTGTGGCAGCAGGATCGGCAGCACGCAGAGGGGGACCCGATCGATCCCTGGGTTGAGCATCCCGCCCCTCTGGCCGGTCGAGCGCCCGCACGCTCGTTTCGTGGGTTCACTTAGGCATACGGAGTTCATTCCCAGTCTAAGATCGAACCGGACCGAAGGTTGTGGCAGCACATGCTGGGCTCGGGCATGTGCGGATGCCGCATTTTTCTTCGTCGGGGCACCATCGTCGGAGCATCGTCGAAGAACCTGACCGACGGTATTGAGGTTTCGACGACCGGGGGGACCGGGGGGTTGTACGCACATGATGTGTGATGGGTGCTGGAACTTGGCCCTTATATTGGCCACCTATCCCTCATCAAACCTCGAGAACTCACACCCCCTTAAAGAGCATTTGAGATTTTACAGGTTTGCTGCCAGTAGCCATTAAAGTGTCTGAAATGGGGACACTTTTTCAAATGGCCGCAAAATCTTGTACACTTCGAGTTCTTAGGTGAATTTTTTTGTACATGCCAACAAAAATACAAGGATCACGTCTACCAAGTTTGGTACCAAAACTACTTCCAAAAAAATTTTAAAAAATCCCAAACCGCAAAAAGTTTCAAAAATTATGAAAAATAGAAAACGAGTAGTCTTGCCATGTAACTTCACATGAAGGCTTAAGGGACCATTGTATGAATTACAAGCCATAAAAATGGCATGGGCACGTAAAAATATGAAGATGTGCCTAAACCTACCTACCACCCTATCGATTCACGGTTTGCGCATCCTGTCTCTCTGGCCGACGTAGTGCCCGCCCGCCCACCCACCCGCTCGTTTCATTCGATGGCTTAGGCATACGGAGTTCATTCCCAGTCTAAGATCAGACTGAACCGAGGGTTGCAGCAGCAAGATCGACAGCACGCAGAGGGGGACCCGACCGATCCCCGGCTTGCACATCCCGCCCCTCTGGCTGGTTGTGTGCCCGCACGATCGTTTCCTGGGTTGACTTAGGCATACGGAGTTCATTCCCAATCTAAGCATATGGAGTTCATTCAAAGTCTAAGATCAGACTGGACTGAGGGTTGCGGCAGCACATACCGGGCTCGTGCATGTGCTGGTGCCACATTTTTCTTCGTCGGGGCACCATCGCCGGAGCATCGCTTGAGAACCTGACTGGCGGCATTTGGGTTCCGGTGATCAGGGGGGCCGGGGGGGTGTGCGCATATGATGTGTGATGGGTGCTGGTACTTGGCCCTTATATTGGCCCCCTATCCCTCATCAAACCTCAAGAACTCGCACCCCCTTAAAGAGCATTTGAGATTTTACAGGTTTGGTAACAGTAGCCATTAAAGTGTCTGAAATGGGGACACTTTTTTCAAATGGTAACAAAATCTTGTACACTTCGAGTTATTGGCTGAATTTTTTTGTGCATGCCAACAAAGATACAAGGATCACGTCTAAAAAAGTTTGGGGCCAAAACTCCTTCCAAAAATATTTTAAAAAATCACGAACCGTAAAAAGTTTCAAAATTCATGAAAAATAGAAAACGAGTCATCTTGCCATGAAGCTTCACGTGAAAGCTTAAGGGACCATTGTATGAATTTACAAGCCATAAAAATGGCATTGGCACGCAAAAATATGAAGATGTGCCTAAACCCACCTACCACCCTATCGATCCACGGTTTGTGCATCCCATCTCTTTGGCCAGCGTAGTGCCCGCCTGCCCGCCTGCTCGTTTCGTCGGTTGGCTTAGGCATACGGAGTTCATTCCCACTCTAAGAGTGAATCAGACCGAAGGTTGTGGTAGTAGGATCGACAGCACGCAGAGGGGGACCCGACCGATCACCGGCTTGCCCATCCCACCCCTCTGGCCGGCTGACCGACCGCACGCTCGTTTCGTGGGTTGACTTAGGCATACGGAGTTCGTTCCCAGTCTAAGCATACGAAGTTCATTCCCAGTCTAAGATCGGACCGAACCAAGGAATGCAGCAGCACATGCTGGGCTCGGGCATGTGGTGGTGCCACATTTTTCTTCAACGGGGCACCATCCCCAGAGCATTGCCGAAGAACCTGACCGGCGACATTGGGGTTTTGGTGATCGGGGGGGCCGGGGGGTGTGCGCACATGATGTGCGATGGATGCTGGTACTTGGCCCTTATATTGGCCCCCTATCCCTCATCAAACCTTGAGAACTCACACCCCCTTATCGAGCATTTGAGATTTTAGAGGTTTGCTGCCAGTAGCCATTAAAGTGTCTAAAATGGGGACACTTTTTTCAAATGGTCACAAAATCTTGTACACTTCAAGTTTTTAGCTGAATTTTTTTGTGCATGCCAACGAAAATACAAGGATCACGTCTATCAAGTTTGGGGCCAAAAATCCTTCCAAAAAAATTTTAAAAAATCCCGAACTGTAAAAAGTTTCAAAAATCATGAAAAATAAAAAACGAGTCGTCTTGCCATGAAACTTCACGTGAAGGCTTAAGGGACCATTGTGTGAATTTACAAGCCATAACAATGGCATTGGCACGCATAAATATGAAGATGTGCCTAAACCCACGTACCACCCTATCGATCCACGGCTTGCACATCCCGTCTCTTTGGCCGGCGTAGTGCCCGCCCGCCATAGTGCCCGCTCGTTTCGTTGGTTGGCTTAGGCATACGGAGTTCATTCCCAGTCTAAGCATACGAAGTTCATTCCCTGTCTAAGATCAGACCAGACCGAGGGTTGTGGTAGCATGCAGAGGGGGACCCGATCGATACCCAGCTTGCACATCCCACCCCTTTGGCCGACTGAGCGCCCGCACGCCCGTTTCATGGGTTGACTTAGGCATACGGAGTTCATTCCCAGTCTAAGCATACGAAGTTCATTCCGAGTCTAAGATTGGATCGGACCGAGGGTTGTGATACACATGCTGGGCTCGGGCATGTGCTGGTGTCGCATTTTTCTTCGCCGGGCACCATCGTCGGAGCATCGCCAGAGAACCTGACCGGCGGCATTGGGGTTCCCGCGATCGGGGGGGCCGGGGGGGTGTACACACATGATGTGCGATTGGTGCTGGTACTTGGCCCTTATATTGGCCCCCTATGCCTCATCAAACCTTGAGAACTCACACCCCCTTAAAGAGCATTTGAGATTTTACAGGTTTGCTGCCAGTAGCAATTAAAGTGCCTGAAATGGGGACACTTTTTTCAAATGGTCACAAAATCTTGTACACTTCGAGTTTTTAGTTGAATTTTTTTGTGCATGCCAAAAAAGATACAAGGATCATGTCTAAAAAAGTTTGGGGCCAAAACTCCTTCCGAAAAAATTTAAAAAAATCCCGAACCGCAAAAAGTTTTGATAATCTTGAAAAATAGTAAACTAGTCGTCTTGCCATGAAACTTCACGGGAAGGCTTAAGGGACCATTGTATGAATTTACAAGCCATAAAAATGGCATTGGCATGCAGAAATATGAAGATGTGCCTAAACCTCCTACCACCCTATCGATCCACGGCTTGCGCATCCCGTCTCTCTGGCCAGAGTAGTGCTCGCCCGTCCGCCTGCCTGCTCGTTTCGTCGGTTGGCTTAGGCATACAGAGTTCATTCCCAGTCTAAGATCAGACCATACTGAGGGTTGTCACAGCAGGATAGGTAGCATGCAGAGGGGGACCTAACCGATCCCCGGCTTGCGCATCCCGCCCCTCTGGTCGACTAAGCGCCCGCACGCTCGTTTCGTGGGTTGACTTAGGCATACGGAGTTCATTCCCAGTCTAAGCATACAGAGTTCTTTCCCGATCTAAGATCGGACCGGAATGAGGGTTGCGGCAGCACATGCTAGGCTCGGGCATGTGCTGGTGCCACATTTTTCTTCACCGGGGCACCATTGGCCAGAGCTTCACCAGAGAACCTGACTGACGGCATTGGGGTTCCGGCGATCGGGGGGGTCGGGGGGTTGTGCGCACATGATGTGCGATGGGTGCTCATACTTGGCCCTTATATTGGCCCCCTATCCCTAATCAAACCTCGAGAACTCACACCCCCTTAAAGAGCATTTGAGATTTTATAGGTTTGCTGCCAGTAGCCATTAAAGTGTCCGAAATGGGGACACTTTTTTCAAATGGTCACAAAATCTTGTACACTTAGAGTTTTTAGCTGAATGTTTTTGTGCAAGCCAACAAAAATACAGGGATGACATCTACCATGTTTGGGGCCAAAATTCCTTCCGAAAAAATTTTAAAAAATCCCGAACCACAAAAAGTTTCAAAAATCGTGAAAAATAGAAAACGAGTCGTCTTCCCATGAAACTTCACGTGAAGGCTTAAGGGACCATTGTATGAATTTACAAGCCATAAAAATGGCATTGGCATGTAGAAATATGAAGATGTGCCTAAACCCACCTATCACCCTATTGATCGACGGCCTGCGCGTCCCATCCTTTTGGCCGACGTAGTGCCCGCCCGCCTACCCGCCCGCTCATTTCGTCAGTTGGCTTAGGCATACGGAGTTCATTCCCAGTCTAAGATCAGACCAGAATGAGGGTTGTGGCAGTAGGATTGGCAGTACACAGAGGGGGAACCCGACTAATCCCCGGCTTGTGCATCCAGCCCCTCTGGCCGATCGAGCGCCCGTATGCTCATTCTGTGGGTTGACGTAGGCATACTGAGTTCATTCCCAATCTAAGCACACAGAGTTCATTCTCAATCTAAGATCAGACTGGACTGAGGGTTATGGCAGCACATGCTGGGCTCGGGCATGTGCTGGTGCCGCATTTTTCTTTTCGGGGCACCATCACCGGAGTATCGTCGGAGAACCTGACCGGCGACATTGGGGTTCTGGCGATCTGGGGTGCCGGGGGGGTGTGCACTCATGATGTACGATGGGTGCTGGTACTTGGCCCTTATATTGGCCCACTATCCCGCATCAAACCTCGAGAACTCACACCCCCCTTAAAGGGCATTTGAGATTTTAGAGGTTTGCTGCCAATAGCCATTAAAGTGTCTGAAATAGGGACACTTTTTTCAAATGGTCACAAAATCTTGTGCACTTCGACTTTTTAGCTGAATTTTTTTGTGCACAGCAACAAAAATACAAGGATCACGTCTACCAAGTTTGGGCCCAAAACTCCTTCCGAAAAAATTTAAAAAATCCCGAACCGCAAAAATCGTGAAAAATAGAAAACGAGTTGTCTTGCCAAGAAACTTAACGTGAATGCTTAAGGGACAATTGTACGAATTTAGAAGCCATAAAAATGGCATTGGCACGTAGAAATATGAAGATGTGCCTAAACCCACCTACCACCTTATCGATCCATGACTTGCGCATCCAGTCTCTCTGGCCGGCGTAGTGCTCGCCCGCCCGCCCGTCCGCTCGTTTCCTCGGTTGGCTTAGGCACACGGAGTTCATTCCTAGTCTAAGATTGGACCGGATCGAGGGTTAGGCCAGCAGGATCGACAGCACATAGAGGGGGACCCAGTCGATCCCCAGTTTGTGCATCTCGCCCCTCGGGCCGACTGAGCGCCCGCACGCTCGTTTCATGGGTTGACTTAGGCATACGAAGTTCATTCCCAGTCTAAGCGTATGGAGTTCATTCCCAGTCTAGGATCGGACTGGACCTAGGGTTGCGGCAGCACATGCTGGGCTCGGGCATGTGCTGGTGTCAAATTTTTCTTCACCGGGGCACCATCGCCAGAGCATCGTCGGAGAACCTGACCGACGGCATTGGGGTTCCAGGCATCGAGGGGGCCGGGGGGGTGTGCGCACATGATGTACGATGGGTGCTGGTACTTGGCCCTTATATTGGCCCCCTATCCCTCATCAAACCTCGAGAACTCACTCCCCCTTAAAGAGCATTTGAGGTTTTACAGGTTTGCTGCCAGTAGCCATTAAAGTGTCTAAAATGGGGACACTTGTTTCAATTGGTCACAAAATCTTGTACACTTCGAGTTTTTACCTGAATTTTTTTGTGCATGCCAACAAAAATACAAGGATCATGTCTACCAAGTTTGGGGCAAAAAACCTTTCAAAAAAATTTTAAAAAATCCCAAACTACAAAATATTTTAAAAATCGTGAAAAATAAAAAATGAGTCGTCTTGCCATGAAACTTCACGTGAAGGCTTAAGGGACCATTGCATGAATTTACAAGCCATAAAAATGGCATTGGCAAGCAAAAATATGAAGATTTGCCTAAACCCACCTACCACCCTATCGATCCACGGCCTGCGCATCCCGTCTCTCTGGCCGGCGTAGTGCCCGCCCGCCCGCTCGTTTCGTTGGTTGGCTTGGGCATACGGAGTTCATTCCCAGTTTAAGATCAAACCAGACTGAGGGTTGCAACAGCAGGATTGGCAACACGCAGAGGGGGACCCGACCGATCCCCGTCTTGTGCATCCCGCCCCTCTAGCCGGCTAAAAGCCCGCACGCTCATTTTATGGGTTGACATAGGCATACGGAGTTCATTCCCAGTCTAAGATCAGACTGGACCGAGGGTTGCGGCAGCACATGTTGGGCTTGGGCATGTGCTGGTGCCGCCTTTTTCTTCACTGAGGCATCATCGTCAGAGCATCGCCGGAGAACCTGACCGGCGGCATTGGGGTTTCGGGGATCGAGAGGGCCAGGGGGGTTGTGCGCACTTGATGTGCGATGGGTGCTGGTACTTGGTCCTTATATTGGCCCCCTATCCCTCATCAAACCTCAAGAACTCACACCCCCTTAAAGAGCATTTGAGATTTTACAGGTTTGCTGCCAGTAGCCATTAAAGTGTCTGAAATGGGAACACTTGTTTCAAATGGTCACAAAATCTTGTACACTTTGAGTTTTTAGCTGAATTTTCTTGTGCGTGCCAACAAAAATACAAGGATCACGTCTACCAAGTTTGGGGCTAAAAATCCTTTTGAAAAATTTTTAAAAAATCTCGGAACGAAAAATGTTTCAAAAATTGTGAAAAATAGAAAACGAGTCGTATTGCCATGAAAATTCACGTGAAGGCATAAGGGACCATTGTATGAATTTACAAGCCATAAAAAAGGCATGGGCATGCAGAAATATGAAGATGTGCCTAAACCCACCTACCACCCTATCGATCCACGGCTTGCACATCCCGTCTCTCTGGCCGGCGTAGTGCCTGCCCGCCCGCCCGTCGGCTCGTTTCGCCGGTTGGCTTAGGCATACGAAGTTCATTCCCAGTCTAAGATCGGACCAGACCGATGGTTGTAGTAGCAGCATTGACAGCACGCAGAGGGGGACCCAGCCGATCCCCAGCTTGCGTATCCTGTCCCTCTTTCCGGTGAGCACCCGCACGCTCATTACGTGGGTTGACTTAGGCATACGGAGTTCATTCCCAGTCTAAGCATACGGAGTTCATTCCCAGTCTATGATCAAACAGGACCGAGGGTTCCGGCAGGACATGCTGGGCTCGGGCATGAGCTGGTGCTGCATTTTTCTTCACCGAGGCACCATCATCGGAGCATCACCGGAGAACCTGACCGACGGCATTGTGGTTCCGACGATCGTGGGGGCCGGGGGGTGTGCGCACATGATGTGCGATAGGTGCTAGTACTTGGCCCTTATACTGGCCCCCTATCCCTCATCAAACCTCGAGAACTCACACCCCTTTAAAGAGCATTTGAGATTTTACAGGTTTGCTCCCAGTAGCCATTAAAGTGTCTGGAATGGGGACACTTTTTTCAAATGGTCACAAAATCTTCTACATTTCGAGTTTTTAGCTGAATGTTTTTATGCATGCCAACAAAAATACAAGGATCACGTCTACCAAGTTTGGGGCCAAAACACCTCCGAAAAAATTTAAAAAAATCCTGAACCGCAAAAAGTTTTGAAAATCGTGAAAAATAGAAAATGAGTCATCTTGCCATGAAACTTCACGTGAAGGCTTAAGGGACCATTGTATGAATTTACAAGCCATAAAAATGGCATTGGCACGCAGAAATCTGAAGATGTGCCCAAACACACCTACCACCATATCGATCCACGGCTTGCGCATCCCGTCTCTCTAGCTGACGTAGTGCCTGCCCGCCCACCCGCTCATTTCGTCGGTTGGCTTAGGCATACGGAGTTCATTCCTAGTCTAAGATCAGACCGAACCGAGGGTTGGGATAGCAGGATCAATAGCACGCAGAGAGGGACCCGACCGATGCCCGGCTTGCGTATCCCACCCCTCTGGCCGACTGAGCGCCCGCACGCTCGTTTCGTGGGTTGGCTTAGGCATACATAGTTCATTCCCAGTCCAAAATTGGATCGGACCGAGGGCATATGCTGGGCTCGGGCATGTGCTGGTGCTGCATTTTTCTTCATCGAGGCACCATCGTCGAAGGGGGTGTGCGCATAAGATGTGCGATGGGTGCTGGTACCTGGCCCATATATTGGCCCCTTATCCCTCATCAAACCTCGAGAACTCACACCCCTTTAAAGAGCATTTGAGATTTTATAGGTTTGCTGCCAGTAGCCATTAAAGTGTCTGAATTGGGGACACTTTTTTCAAATGGTCACAAAATCTTGTACACTTCGATTTTTTAGCTGAATTTTTTTGAACATGCCAACGGAAATACAAGGATCACGTCTACCAAGTTTCGGGCCAAAACTCCTTCCGAAAAGATTTTAAAAAATCCTGAACCTCAAAAAGTTTTGAAAATCGTGAAAAATAGAAAACGAGTCGTCTTGCCATGAAACTTCACGTGAAGGCTTAAGGGACCATTGTATGAATTTACACCCCATAAAAATGGCATTGGCACGTAGAAATATAAAGATGTGCCTAAACCCACCTACCACCCTATCGATCCACGGCTTACGTATCCCGTCTCTCTGGCCGGCGTAGTGCCCGCACGCCCGCCCGCCCGCTGTTTCATCGGTTGACTTAGGCATACGAAGTTCATTCCCAGTCTAAGATCAGGCCAAACTGAGGATTACGACAGCAGGATCGGCAGCACGCAGAGGGGGACTCGATCGATCTCCGGCTTGTTCATCCCGCCCCTCTAGCCAGCTAAGCGCCTACACACTCATTTCGTGGGTTGACTTAGGCATACGAAGTTCATTCCCAGTCTAAGCATATGGAGTTCATTCCTAGTCTAAGATCAGACTGGACCGAGGGTTGCGGCAGCATATGCTGGGCTCGGGCATTTGCTGGTGCCGCATTTTTCCTCGTCGGGGCACCATCGTCGGACGGTATTGGGGTTCTGGCGATCGGGGGGGCCGGGGGGGTGTGCGCACATGATGTGCGATGGGTGCTGGTACATGGCCCTTATATTGGCCCCCTATCCCTCATCAAACCTCGAGAACTCACACCCCTTAAAGAGCATTTGAGATTTTACAGGTTTGCTGCCAGTAGGCATTAAAGTGTTTGAAATAGGGACACTTTTTTCAAATAGTCACAAAATCTTGTACACTTCGAGTTTTTAACTGAATTTTTTTGTGCATGCCAACAAAAATACAAGGATCATGTCTACCAGGTTTGGGGCCAAAACTCCTTCCAAAAAATTTTTAAAAAATCTCGAACTGTAAAAAGTTTCAAAAATCATGAAAAATAGAAAACAAGTCGTCTTGCCATGAAACTTCACGTGAAGGCTTAAGGGACCATTGTATGAATTTACAAGCCATGAAAATGGCATTGGCACCCAGAAATATGAAGATGTGCCTAAACCCACCTACCACCTTATCGATCCACAGCTTGCGTATCCCGTCTCTCTGGCCGACGTAGTGCCTGCCTGCCCGCCCGATCGTTTCATCGGTTGGCCTAGGCATATGGAGTTCATTCCCAGTCTAAGATCAAACCGAACTGAGGGTTGCGGCAGCATGATCGGTAGCATGCAAAGAGAGACCCGACTGATCCCCGGCTAGCGCATCCCGCCCCTCTGGCCGGCTGAGCACCTGTACGCTTGTTTCGTTGGTTGACTTAGGCATACGAAGTTCATTCCTAGTCTAAGCACACAGAGTTCATTCCTAGTCAAAGATTCAACCAGATCGAGGGTTACAGCAGCACATGCTGGGCTCGGGCATGAGCTGGTGCCGCATTTTTCTTCGTCGGGGCACCATCGCCAGAGCATCGCTGTAGAACCTGACTAGCGGCAATGGGGTTCTGGCGATCAGGGGGGCCAGGGGGGTGTCCGCACATAATGTGCGATGGTTGCTGGTACTTGGCCCTTATATTGGCCCCCTATCCCTCATCAAACCTCGAGAACTCACACCCCTTTAAAGTGCATTTGAGATTTTATAGGTTTGCTGCCAGTAGCCATTAAAGTGTCTGAAATGGGGACACTTGTTTCAAATGGTCACAAAATCTTGTACACTTTGAGTTTTAAGATGAATTTTTTTATGCGTGCCAACAAAAAACAAGGACCACCTCTACCAAATTTGGGGCCAAAATGCCTTCCGAATAAATTTTAAAAAATCCCGTACCGTAAAACATTTCAAAAATCGTGAAAAATTGAAAACGAGTCGTCTTGCCATGAAACTTCACATAAAGGCTTAAGGGACCATTGTATGAATTTACAAGCCATAAAAATGGCATTGGCACATAGAAATATGAAGATGTGCCTAAGCCCACCTACCACCCTATCAATCCACGGCTTGCGCATCCCGTCTCTCTGGCCGGCGTAGTGCCCGCCCGCTTGTTTCGTTGGTTGGCTTAGGCATACAGAGTTCATTCCCAGTCTAAGATCTGACCGAACCAATGGTTGCAACAGCAAGATCGGCAGCATGTAGAGGGGGACCCAGCCGATCCCCGGCTTACGCATCCTGCCCCTCTGGCTTGCCGAACACCTGCACGCTCGTTTCGTGGGTTGACTTGGTTCCCAGTCTAAGCATATGGAGTTCATTCCCAGTCTAAGATTGGATTGGACCGAGGGTTACGATAGCACATGCTGGGCTCCGGCATGTGCTGGTGTTACATTTTTCTTCATCGGGGCACCATCGTCGGAGCGTCGTCGGAGAACCTGACCGGCGGCATTGGGGTTCCGGCGATTAGGGTGGCCGGGGTGGTGCGCACATGATGTGGGATGGGTGCTGGTACTTGGCCCTTATATTGGCCCCCTATCCCTCATCAAACCTCGAGAACTCACACCCCCTTAAAGAGCATTTGAGATTTTACAGGTTTGCTGCCAGTAGCCATTAAAGTGTCAGAAATTGGGACATTTTTTTTCAAATGATCACCAAGTCTTGTACACCTCAAGTTTTTAGCTGAATTTTTTTGTGCATGCCAACAAAAATAAAAGGATCACATCTACCAAGTTTTGGGCCAAACTTCTTCCAAAAAATTTTTAAAAAATCCCGAACCGAAAAAAGTTTCAAAAATCATGAAAAATAGAAAACGAGTCGTCTTGCCATGAAACTTCACGTGAAGGCTTAAGGGACCATTGTATGAATTTACAACCCATAAAAATGGCACTGGCACACAGAAATAGGAAGATGTGCCTAAACTTGCCTACCACCCTATTGATCCACGGCTTGCGCATCCTGTCTCTCTAGTCGACATAGTACCCACCCGTCCGCCCGCTCGTTTCGTCGGTTGGCATAGGCATACAGAGTTCATTCTCAGTCTAAAATTGGACCGGACTGAGGGTTGCGGCAGTAGGATCGGCAGCACACAGAGGGGGACCCTGCCGATCCTCGGCTTGCGCCTCCTGCCCCTCTGGCCTGCTGAATGCCTGAACGCTCGTTTCGTGGGTTGACTTAGGCATGCGGACTTCATTCCCAGTCTAAGATCGGACCGGACCGAAGGTTACAGCAGCACATGCTGGGCTCGGGCAAGTGTTGGTGCCACATTTTTCTTTGCCAGGGCACCATCGTCGGAGCATCGCCGGAGCATCGTCGGAGAACCTGACTGGTGGCATTGGGGTTCCGACGATCGGGGGGGGCCGGGGGGTGTGCGCACATTATGTGCGATGGGTGCTGGTACTTGGCCCTTATATTGGCCCCCTATCCCTCATCAAACCTTAAGAACTCACACCCCCTTAAAGAGCATTTGAGATTTTACAGGTTTGCTGCCAGTAGCCATTAAAGTGTCTGAAATTGGGACACTTTTTTCAAATGATCACAAAATCTTGTACACTTCGAGTTTTTAGCTGAATTTTTTTGTGCATGCCAACAAAAATAAAAGGATCACGTCTTCCAAAAAAATTTTAAAGAATCCCGAACTGTAAAAAGTTTCAAAAATCATGAAAAATAGAAAACGAGTCATCTTGCCATGAAACTTCACGTGAAGGCTTAAGGGACCATTGTATGAATTTACAAGCCATAAAAATGGCACTGGAACATAAAAATATGAAGATGTGCCTAAACCTACCTACCACCCTATTGATCCACGGCTTGCGCTTCCCGTCTCTCATGCCGGCGTAGTGCCCACCCGCCCGCCCGCTCATTTCGTCGGTTGGCTAAGGCATACGGAGTTCATTCTCAGTCTAAGATTGGACCAGACTGAGGGATGCGGCAGTAGGATCGGCAGCATGTAGAAGGGGACCCTGCCGATCCCCGGCTGGCGCATCTTGTCCCTCTGGCCTGCTGAACGCTTGCACGCTCATTTCGTGGGTTGACTTAGGCATACGGAGTTCATTCCCAGTCTAAGCATATGGAGTTCATTCCCAGTCTAAGATTGGACTGGACTGAGGGTTACGGCAGCACATCCTGGGCTCCGGCATGTGCTGGTGTCACATTTTTCTTCGCCGAGGCACCATCGTCGGAGGGTCATCGGAGAACCTGACCGATGGCATTGGGGTTCCGGTGATCAGGGGGGCCGGGGGGTGCGCACACATGATGTGCAATGGGTGCTGGTACTTGGCCCTTATATTGGCCCCCTATCCCTCATCAAACCTCGAGAACTCACACCTCCTTAAAGAGCATTTGAGATTTTACAGGTTTGCTGGCAATAGCCAATAAAGTGTCTGAAATGGGGACACTTTTTTCAAATGGTCACAAAATCTTGTACACTTCGAGTTTTTAGCTGAATTGTTTTGTGCATGCGAAAAAAAATACAAGGATCATGCCTACCAAGTTTGGGGCAAAAAATCTTTTTGAAAAAATTTTAAAAAATCCCGAACCGTAAAAAGTTTCAAAAATCATCAAAAATAGAAAACAAGTCGTCTTGCCATGAAACTTCACATGAAGGCTTAAGGGACCATTGTATGAATTTACAAGCCATAAAAATGGCATTGGGATGTAGAAATATGAAGATGTGCCTAAACCCACCTACCACCCTATCGATCCACGGCTTGAACATCCCGTCTCTCTGGCCGACGTAGTGCCCGCCCGCTAGCTCGTTTCGTCGGCTGGCTTAGGCATACGGAGTTCATTCCCAGTCCAAGATTGGATCAGGGTGAGGGTTGCGGTAGCAGGATCAACAACACGCAGAGGGGGACCCGACCGATCCTCGGCTTGCGCATCCCGCCCCTCTGGCCGGCTGAGCCCCCGCACGCTCATTTCATGGGTTGACTTAGGCATAGGGAGTTCATTCCCAGTCTAAGCATATGAAGTTCATTCCCAGTCTAAGCATATGAAGTTCATTCCCAGTCTAAGATTGGACTGGATCGAGGGTTACTGCAGCACATGCTGGGCTCCGACATGTGCTGGTGTCACATTTTTCTTCGCCGGGGGTCCATCACCGGAGAACCTGACCGGCAACATTGGGGTTCCAACGATCGGGGGGGTCAGGGGGTGTGTGCACATGATGTGTGATGGGTGCTGGTACCTGGCCCTTATATTGGGCCTCTATCCTTCATCAAACCTCGAGAACTCACACCCCCTTAAAGAGCATTTGAGATTTTACAAGTTTGCTGCCAGTAGCAATTAAAGTGTCTCAAATGGGGACACTTTTTCCAAATGGTCACAAAATCTTGTACACTTCGAGTTTTTAGCTGAACTTTTTTGTGCATGCCAACAAAAATACAAGGATCATGTCTACCACGTTTGGGACCAAAACTCCTTCTAAAAAAATTTAAAAAAATCCCGAACCACAAAAAGTTTCAAAAATCATGAAAAATAGAAAACGAGTCATCTTGCCATGAAATTTCACGTGAAGGCTTAAGGGACCATTGTATGAATTTACAAGCCACAAAAATGGCATTGGCACGTAGAAATATGAAGATGTGCCTAAACCTGCCTACCATCCTATCGATCCACGGCTTGCGCATCCCGTCTCTCTAGCCGGTGTAGTGCCCGCCCGCTCGCTCACTCATTTTGTCGGTTGCCTTAGGCATACGGCGTTCATTTTCAGTCTAAGATCGGACCAGATCGAGGGTTGCGGAAATAGGATCGGTAGCACGCAGAGGGGGACCCGATTGATCCCCGACTTACGCATCCCGCCCCTCTGGCCGGCTGAACGCCTGCACGCTCGTTTCGTGGGTTGACTTAGGCATATAGAGTTCATTCCCAGTCTAAGATTGGACTGGACCGAGGGTTACGACAACACATCCTGGGCTCCGGCATGTGCTGTGCCATATTTTTCTTCGTCGGGGCACCATCGCCGGAGCGTTGTCGGAGAACCTGACCGACGGCATTCGGGTTCCGACGATCGGGGGACCGAGGGGGTGTGCGCACATGATGTGCGATGGGTGGTGGTACTCGGCCCTTATATTGGCCCCCTATCCCTCATCAAACCTCGAGAATTCACACCCCCTTAAAGAGCATTTGAGATTTTATAGGTTTGCTGCCAGTAGCCATTAAAGTGTCTAAAATGGTGACACTTTTTTCAAATGGTCACAAAATCTTGTACACTTCGAGTTTTTAGCTGAATTTTTTTGTGCATGACAAAAAAAATACAACGATCACGTCTACCAAGTTTGGGGCCAAAAATCCTTTTGAAAAGTTTTAAAAAATCTCGAACGGCAAAAAGTTTCAAAAATCATGAAAAATAGAAAACGAGTCGTCTTGCCATGAAACTTCAGGTGAAGGCTTAAGGGACCATTGTATGAATTTACAAGCCATAAAAATGGCATTGGCATGCAGAAATATGAAGATGTGCCTAAACCCACCTACCACCCTATCGATCTGCGGCTTGCTTATCCCGTCTTTCTGGCCGACGTAGTACCCACCCGCCCTCTCGATTCGTCGGTGGGCTTAGGCATACGAAGTTCATTCCCAATCTAAGATCAGACCAGAGCGAGGGTTGCGGCAGCACATGCTGGGCTCGGGCATGTGCTGGTGCCGCATTTTTCATCACCGGGGAACCATCGCCGGAGAACCTGACCGCCCGCAGCTCGTTTCGTGAGTTGACTTAGGCTTACGGAGTTCATTCCCAGTCTAAGCATACGGAGTTCATTCCTAGTGTAAGATCGGACCAGACCGAGGGTTACGACAGTATATGCTGGGCTCAGGCATGTGCTGGTGTCGCATTTTTCTTCACCGGGGCACCATCGCCAAAGCATCATCGGAGAACCTGACCGGCGGCATTGCGGTTCCAACGATCGGGGGGGCCGGGGGGTGTGCGCACATGATGTGTGATGGGTGCTGGTACTTGGCCCTTATATTGGCCCCCTATCCTTTATCAAACCTCGACAACTCACACCCCCTTAAAGAGCATTTGAGATTTTACAGGTTTGCTCCCAGTAGCAATTAAAGTGTCTGAAATGGGGACACTTTTTTCAAATGGTCATAAAATATTGTACACTTCGAGTTTTTAGCTCAATTTTTTTGTGCATGCCAACAAAAATAGAAGGATCACATCCACCACGTTTGCGGCTAAAACTCCTTCCGAAAAAATTTTAAAAAATCTCGAACCGTAAAAAGTTTCAAAATTCATGAAAAATAAAAAACGAGTCCTCTTGCCATGAGACTTCACGTGAAAGCTTAAGGGACCATTGTATGAATTTACAAGCCATAAAAATGGCATTGTCATGTATAAATATGAAGATGTGCCTAAACCCACCTACCACCCTATCCATCCATGGCTTGCGCATCCCGTCTCTCTAGCCGGCGTAGTGCCTGCCCTTCCGTTCGCCCACTCGTTTCGTCGGTTGGCTTAGGCATACGGAGTTCATTCCCAGTCTAAGATTGGATCGGATCGATGGTTGCAGCAGCAGGATCGACAGCACGCAGAGGGGGACCCGACCGATCCCCGGCTTACGCATCCCGCCCTTTCGATCGGCTAAGCGCCCGCACGCTCGTTTCGTGGGTTGACTTAGGCATACGGAGATCATTCCCAGTCTAAGATCCGACCGAACCGAGGGTTACAGCAGCACATGCTGGGCTAGGGCTTGTGCTGGTGTCGCATTTTTCTTCGTCGGGGCACCATCGTCGGAGCATCGCGGGAGAACCTGACGGGCGGCATTTGGGTTCCAACGATCGGGGGGGCCGGGGGGTGTGCGCACAAGATGTCCGATGGGTGCTGGTACTCGGCCCTTATATTGGCCCCCTATCCCTCATCAAACCTCAAGAACTCACACCCCCTTAAAGAGCATTTGAGATTTTACAGGTTTGCTGCCAATAGCCATTAAAGTGTCTGAAATGGGGACACTTTTTTCAAATGGTCACAAAATCTTGTACACTTCGATTTTTTAGCTGAATTTTTTTGTACATGCCAAAAAAAATACAAGGATCACATCTACCAAGTTTGGGGCCAAAACTCCCCCGAAAAAATTTTAAAATATTCGAAACCGTAAAAATTTCAAAAATCATGAAAAATAGAAAACGCGTCGTCTTGACATGAAACTTCACGCGAAGGCTTAAGGGACCATTGTATGAATTTACAAGCCATAAAAATGGCATTGGCAAGTAGAAATATGAAGATGTACCTAAACCCACCTACCACCCTATCGATCCATGGCTTTTGCATCCCGTCTCTCTGGCCGGCGTAGTGCCCGCCCACCCGCTCGTTTCGTCAGTTGGCTTAGGCATACGGAGTTCATTCCCAGTCTAAGATCACACCAGACCGATGGTTGCAGCAGCAGGATCAACAGCACGCAGAGGGGGACCCAACCGATCCTCGGCTTGCGCATCTGCCCCTCTGGCAGGCTAAACGCCCGTACGCTTCTTTCATGAGTTGACTTAGGCATACGGAGTTCATTCCCAGTCTAAGCATACGGAGTTCATTCACAGTCTAAGATTGGACCGGATTAAGGGCTGAGGCAGTAGGATCGACAGCACACAAATGGGGACCCGATCGATCCCCAGCTTGCGCATCCCACCCCTTGGGTTGACTGAGCGAACGTACGCTCGTTTCGTGGGTTGACTTAGGCATACGGAGTTCATTCCCATTCTAAGCATACGGAGTTCATTCCCAGTCTAGAATCAGACCAGACCAAGGGTTGCGGCAGCACATGCTGGGCTCGGGCATGTGCTGGTGTCGTATTTTTCTTCGTCGGGGCACCATCGCCGGAGCATCGTCGGAGAACCTGACCGTCGGCACTAGGGTTTCGGTGATCTAGGGGGTCGGGGGGTGTGTGCACATGATGTGCAATGGGTACTGGAACTTGGCCCTTATATTGGCCCCCTATCCCTCATCAAACCTCGAGAACTCACACCTCTTAAAAAGCATTTGAGATTTTACAGGTTTGCTGCTAGTAGCCATTAAAGTGTCTGAAAGGGGGACACTTGTTTCAAATGGTCACAAAATCTTGTACACTTCGAGTTTTAAGATGAATTTTTTTATGCATGCCAACAAAAAACAAGGATCACCTCTACCAGGTTTGGGGCCAAAACGCCTTCCGAATAAATTTTAAAAAATCCCACCGTAAAATGTTTCAAAAATCATGAAAAATAAAAAACGAGTCGTCTCGCCATGAAACTTCACATAAAGGCTTAAGGGACCATTGTATGAATTTACAAGCCATAAAAATGGCATTGGCATGTAGAAATATGAAGATGTGCCTAAACCCACCTACCACCCTATCGATCCACGGCTTGCGCATCCCGTCTCTTTGGCCAGTGTAGTGCCTGTCCGTCCGCCCGCCTGCTCGTTTCGTCGGTTGGCTTAGGCATACCGAGTTCATTCCCAGTCCAAGATCAGACCAGACCGATGGTTGCAACAGCAGGATCAACAGCAATAAGAGCGGGACCCGGCCGATCCCCGGCTTGCGCATCCCGCCCCTCTGGCCGGTTGAGAGCCTGTACGCTCGTTTCATGGGTTGAATTAGGCATACGGAGTTCATTCCTAGTCTAAGCATACGAAGTTCATTCCCAATCTAAGATCGGACCGGACCAAGGGTTACGACAGCACATGCTGGGCTCAGGCATGTGCTGCTGTCATATTTTTCTTCGTCGGGGCACCATCGCCGGAGCATCGCCGTAAAACCTGATCGGCAGCATTAGGGTTCCGGCGATAGGGGGGCTGGGGGGTGTGCGCACATGATGTGCGATGGGTGCTGGTCTTGGCCCTTATATTGGCCCCATATCCCTCATCAAACCTCAAGAACTCACACCCCGTTAAAGAGCATTTCAGATTTTACAGGTTTGCTGCAGTAGCCATTAAAGTGTCTGAAATGGGGACACTTTTTTCAAATGGTCTCAAAATCTTGTATACTTCGATTTTTTAGCTGAATTTTTTTGTACATGCCAACAAAAATACAAGGATCACATCTACCAAGTTTGGGGCCAAAAATCCTTCCGAAAAAATTTTAAAAAATCCTGAACCGTAAAAAGTTTCAAAAATCATGAAAAATAGAAAATGAGTCGTCTTGCCATGAAACTTCAGGTGAAGGCTTAAGGGACCATTGTATGAATTTACAAGCCATAAAAATGGCATTGGCACGTAGAAATATGAAGATGTGCCTAAACCCACCTACCACCCTATCGATCCACGGCTTGCGCATCCTGTCTCTCTAGCCGCCGTAGTCCTTGCCCGTCGGCCCGCCCGCCTGCTCGTTTCGTCAGTTGGCTTAGGCATACGGAGTTCATTCCCAGTCTAAGATCAAACCGGTCAGAGGGTTGCTGCAGCAGGATCGGTATCACGCAGAGCGGGACCCGGCCGATCCCCGGCTTGCGCATCCCACCCCTCTGGCCGGTTGAGCGCCCGCACGTTCGTTTCACGGTTTAGCTTAGGCATACAGAGTTCATTCCCAGTCTAAGCATACGGAGTTCATTCCTAGTCTAAGATCGGACCGGACCGAGGATTACGACAGCAAATGCTGGGCTCGAGGATGTGCTGGAGTCATATTTTTCTTCACCGGGGCACCATCGCCGGAGCATCGTCGGAGAACCTTACCGGCGGCATTGAGGTTCCAGCGATCGGGGGGCCGGGGGGGTCTACTCACATGATGTGGGATGGGTGCTGGTTCTTGGCCCTTATATTGGCCCCCTATCCCTCATCAAACCTTGAGAACTCACACCCCTTTAAAGAGCATTTAAGATTTTACAGGTTTGCTGCCAGTAGCCATTAAAGTGTCTAAAATGGGGACACTTTTTTCAAATGGTCACAAAATCTTGTACACTTCGAGTTTTTAGCTGAATTTTTTTGTGCATGCCAACAAAAATACAAGGATCATGTCTACCAAGGTTAGGGCGAAAATTCCTTCCGAAAAAATTTTAAAAAATCTCGAACCGTAAAAAGTTTCAAAAATAGTGAAAAATAGAAAACAAGTCGTCTTGCCATGAAACTTCACGTGAATGCTTAAGGGACCATTGTATGATTTTACAAGCCCTAAAAATGGCATTGGCATGTAGAAATATGAAGACGTGCCTAAACCCACCTACCACCCTATCGATTCACGGCTTGCACAACCCGTCTCTCTGGCCGACGTAGTGCCCGCCCGCCCGCTCGCTTGTTTCGTCAGTTGGCTTAGGCATACGGAGTTCATTCCCAGTCTAAGATGAGATCAGATCGAGGGTTACGGTAGTAGGATTGAGAGCATGTAGAGGGGGACCCGACCGATCCTCGACTTGCGCATCCCGCCCCTCTGGCCGGCTGAGTGCCCGCACGCTTGTGTCGTGGGTTGACTTAGGCATATGGAGTTCATTCCTAGTCTAAGCATACAGATTTCATTCCCAGTCTAAGATCAGACTGGACCGAGGGTTGCGGCAGCACATGCTTGGCTCTAGCATATGCTGGTGCCGCATTTTTCTTCGTTGGGGCACCATCGTCGGAGCATCGCCGGAGACCCTGACCGGCGGCATTGGGGTTCCGACGATCGGGGGGGCCGGGGGTGTGCGCACATGATGTGCGATGGGTGCTGGTACTTGGCCCTTATAATGGCCCCCTATCCCTCATCAAACCTCGAGAACTCACACCCCCTTAAAGAGCATTTGAGATTTTATAGGTTTGCTGCCAGTAGCCATTAAAGTGTCTGAAATGGGGAAACTTTTTTAAATGGTCACAAAATCTTGTACACTTCAAGTTTTTAGCTGAATGTTTTTGTGCATGCCAAGAAAAATACAAGGATCACGTCTACCATGTTTGGGGCCAAAACTCCTTCCAAAAAAAATTTAAAAAATCTTGAATCATAAAAAGTTTCAAAAATCGTGAAAATAGAAAATGAGTCGACTTGCCATGAAACTTCACGTGAAGGCTTAAAGGACCATTGTTTGAATTTACAAGCCATAAAAATGGCATTGGCACGCAAAAATATGAAGATGTGCCTAAACCCACCAACCACCCTATCGATCCACGGCTTGCGCATCCCGTCTCTCTGGCCGACATAGTGCCCGCCCGTCTGCCCGTTCATTTCGTCAGTTGGCTTAGGCATACGGAGTTCATTCCCAGTCTAAGATCAGACTGGACCGAGGGTTATGGTAGCACATGCTAGGCTCGGGCATGTGCTGGTGCCGCATTTTTCTTCATCGGGGCACCATCACCGGAGCATCGCCGGAGAACCTGATCGGCGGCATTGGGGTTCCTACGATCAGGGGACCCGGGGGGTGTGTGCACATGATGTGCGATTGGTGCTGGTACTTGACCCTTATATTGGCCCCCTATCCCTCATCAAACCTCAAGACTCACACCCCCTTAAAGAGCATTTGAGATGTTACAGGTTTGCTGCTACTAGCCATTAAAGTGTTTGAAATGGGGACACTTTTTTCAAGTTGTCACAAAATCTTGTACACTTTGATTTTTTAGCTGAATTTTTTTATGCATGCCAAGAAAAGTACAAGGATCACATCTACCAAGTTTAGGGCCAAAAATCTTTTCAAAAAAATTTTAAAAAATCCTGAACCGTAAAAATTTCAAAAATCATGAAAATAGAAAACAAGTCGTCTCGCCAAGAAACTTCACGCAAAGGCTTAAGGGACCATTGTATGAAATTAGAAGCCATAAAAATGGCATTGGAATGTATTAGTCATATGGAGTTCATTCCCAGTCTAA
This sequence comes from Durio zibethinus, assembly GCF_047325235.1. Lineage (NCBI taxonomy): Eukaryota > Viridiplantae > Streptophyta > Magnoliopsida > Malvales > Malvaceae > Durio > Durio zibethinus. The sequence goes on along the minus strand of NC_143162.1, from coordinate 22,026,886 downwards.
GTTTAGACCGAACCGAAGGTTGTGATAGCAGGATCGACAGCACGTAGAGGGGGACCCGACCGATCCCCGGCTTGCGCATCCCGTCCCTCTGGCCGGCTGAGTGACTGCACGTTCGTTTCGTGAGTTGACTTATGTATACGGAGTTCATTCCCAGTCTAAGCATATGGAGTTCATTCCCAGTCTCACATCGGACGGGATCGAGGGTTGTGGCAGCACATTCTGGGCTCGAGCATGTGCTGGTGCCGCATTTCTCTTCGTCGGGGCACCATCGTCGGAGCATCGTCGGAGAACTTGATCGACGGCATTGGGGTTTTGGCGATCGGGGGGCCGGGGGGTGTGCGCACATGATGTGTAATGGGTTCTGGTACTTGGCCCTTATATTGGCCCCCTATCCCTCATCAAACCTCGAGAACTCACACCCCCTTAAAGAGAATTTGAGATTTTACAATTTTGCTCCCAATAGCCATTAAAGTGTCTAAAATGGGGAACTTTTTTCAAATGGTCACAAAATCTTGTGCACTTTGAGTTTTTAGCTGATTTTTTTTGTGCATGCCAAAAAAAATACAAGGATCACATCTAATAAGTTTGGGGGCAAAAATCCTTCCAAAAAAATTTTAAAAAATCCATCACCGCAAAAAGTTTTAAAAATCGTGAAAAATAAAAAACGAGTCATCTTGCCATGAAACTTCACGTGAAGGCTTAAGGGACCATTGTATGAATTTACAAGCCATAAAAATGGCTTTGGCATGCAGAAATATGAATATGTGCCTAAACCCACCTACCACCCTACCTATCCACGGCTTTCGTATCCCGTCTCTCTGGCTGGCATAGTGACCGCCTGCCCGCTCGTTTCATCGGTTAGCTCAGGCATATGGAGTTCATTCCCAGTCTAAGATCGGACCGGACTGAGGGTTCCGGTAGCAGGATTGGCAGAATGCAAAGGGGGACCCGATCAATCCCGGTCTTGCACATCCCGCCCTTCTGGCCGGCTGAGTTTTTAGCTGAATGTTTTTGTGCATGCCAACAAAAATACAAGGATCACGTCTACCAAGTTTGGGGAGAAAACTAATTCCAAAAAAATTTTAAAAAATCTCGAACCGCAAAAAGTTTTCAAAATCGTGAAAAATAAAAAATGAGTCATCTTGCCATGAAACTTCACGTGAAGGCTTAAGGGACCATTGTATGAATTTACAAGCCATAAAAATGGCATGGCACGTAGAAATATGAAGATGTGCCTAAACCCACCTACCACCCTATGGATCCACGGCTTGCGCATCCCGTCTCTCTGGCCGGCGTAGTGCCCACTCGTCTGCTCGTTTAGTCGATTGGCTCAGGCATATGGAGTTCATTCCCAGTCTAAGATCGAACCGGACTGAGGGTTGTGGCAACAAGATTGGCAGCATGCAGAGGGGGACCCGATCAATCCCCTTCTTGCGCATCTCGCCCCTCTGGCCGACTGAGAGCCCGTACGCTCGTTTCGTGGGTTAACTTAGGCATACGGAGTTCATTCCCAGTCTAAGCATACGGAGTTCATTCCCAGTTTAAGATCGGACCGGACCGAGGGTTGCGGTAGAACATGCTGGGCTCGGGCAAGTGCTGGTTTCGCATTTTTCTTCACTGGGGCACCATCGTCGGAGCATCGTTGGAGAACCTGACCGACGACATTGGGGTTCCGGCGATCGGGGGGGCCGGGGGGTGTGCCCACATGATGTGCGATGGGTGCTTGTACTTGGCCCTTATATTGGCCCCCTATCCCTCATCAAACCTCGAGAAGTCACACCCCCTTAAAGAGCATTTGAGATTTTACAGGTTTGCTGCCAGTAGCCATTAAAGTGTCTGAAATGGGGACATTATTTTCGAATGGTCACAAAAAGTTGTACACTTCCAGTTTTTCGCTGACTTTTTTTGTGCATACCAACAAAAATACAAGGATCACATCTACCAAGTTTGGGGCCAAAACTCCTTCCGAAAAAGTTTTAAAAAATCTTGAACCACAAAAAGTTTAAAAAATCGTGAAAAATAAAAAACAAGTCGTCTTGCCATGAAACTTCACGGGAAGGCTTAAGGGACCATTGTATGAATTTACAAGCCATATAAATGGCATTGGCATTCAGAAATATGAATATGTTCCTAAACCCACCAACCACCCTATCGATCCACGGCTTACGCATCCCGTCTCTATGGCCGGCATAGTGCCCGTCTGCCCGCCCGCTCGTTTCGTCGGTTGGCTTAGGCATACGGAGTTCATTCCTAGTCTAAGATCGGACCAGACCGAGGGTTGCGACAGCAGGATTGAAAGTACGTAGAGGGGGACCCGACCGATCCCCCGCTTGCGCATCCTGCCCCTCTGGCCGGCTAAGCGCCCGTACGCTCGTTTCGTGGGTTGACTTAGTCATACGGAGTTCATTCCCAGTCTAAGCATACCGAGTTCATTCCTAGTGTAAGATCAGACCGGACCAAGGGTTATGACAGTACATGCTGGGCTCGGGCGTGTGCTGGTGCTGAATTTTTCTTTGTCGGGGCACCATCGTCGGAGCATCGTCGGAGAACCTGACCGGCGACATTGGGGTTCCGACAATCGGGGGGGCTGGGGGTTGTGCGCACATGATGTGCGATGGTTGTTGGTACTTTGCCCTTATGTTGGCCCCCTATCCCTCATCAAACATCAAGAACTCACACTTGCTTAAAGAGCATTTGAGATTTTCAGGTTTGCTGCCAGTAGCAATTAAAGTGTCTGAAATGGGGACACTTTTTTCAAATGGACACAAAATCTTGTACACTTCGAGTTTTTAGCTAAATATTTTTGTGCAAGCCAAAAAAAATACAAGGATCAAGTCTACCAAGTTTGGGGCCAAAACTCCTTCCGAAAAAATTTTCAAAAATCTTGAACCGCAAAAAGTTTCAAAAATTGTAAAAAATAGAAAACGAGTCGTCTGGCCATGAAACTTCACGTGAAGGCTTAAGGGACCATTGTATGAATTTACAAGCCATAAAAATGGCATTGCCACATAGAAATATGAAGATGTGCCTAAACCCACCTACCACCCTATCGATCCACGGCTTGAGCATACCGTCTCTCTGGCCGACGTAGTGCCCGCCCGCCCGCCCGCCCGCTCATTTTGTCAGTTGGCTTAGGCATACGGAGTGCATTCCAAGTCTAAGATCGGACCGGACTGAGGGTTGTGGCAGCAGGTAGAGGGGGACACAATCGATCCTCGGCTTGCGCATCCCGCCCCTCTGGCCGGTTGAGCGCCCGTACGCTCGTTTCGTGGGTTGACTTAGGCATACGGAGTTCATTCCCAGTCTAAGCATAAGGAGTTCATTCCCAGTATAAGATCAAACCAGACCGAGGGTTGCGGTAGCACATGCTGGGTCGGGCATGTGCTGGTGCCGTATTTTTCTTCGCTAGGGCACCATCGCTGGAGCATCACCGGAGAACCTGACCGACGACATTAGGGTTCCAGCAATCGAGGGGGCCGAGGGGGGTGTGCGCACATGATGTGTGATGGGTGCTGGTACTTGGCCCTTATATTGGCCCGTTATCCCTCATCAAACCTTGAGAACTCCCACCCCCTTAAAGAGCATTTGAGATTTTACAGGTTTGCTACCAGTAGCCATTAACGTGTCTGAAATGGGGACATTTTTTTCAAATGGTCACAAAATCTTGTACACTTTGAGTTTTTAGCTGAATATTTTTGTGCATGCCAACAAAAATACAAGGATCATGTCTACCAAATTTGGGGCCAAAACTCCTTTCGAAAAAACTTTTAAAAATCCTGAACCGTAAAAAGTTTTGAAAATCGTAAAAAATAGAAAATGAGTCGTCTGGCCATGAAACTTCACGTGAAGGCTTAAGGGACCATTGTGTGAATTTACAAGCCATAAAAATGGCATTGGCACACAGAAATATGAAGATGTGCATAAACCCACCTACCACCCTATCGATCCACGGCTTGCGCATCCCGTCTCTCTGGCCGACGTAGTGCCCGCCCGCCCGCTCGTTTTGTCGTTTGGCTTAGGCATACGGAGTGCATTCCCAGTCTAAGATCGGACTACATCGAGGGTTGCGGCAGCAGGATTGGTAGCACGCAGAGGGGGACCCGACCGATCCCCGGCTTATGCATCCCACCCCTCTGGCCGGTTGAGCGCCCGTACGCTCGTTTCGTGGGTTGACTTAGGTATACGGAGTTCATTCCAAGTCTAAAATCAGATCGGACCGAGGGTTGCTGCAGCACATGCTGCGGTCGGGCATGTGCTGGTGCCACATTTTTTTTCGTCGGGGCACCATCACCAGAGCATCACCAAAGAACCTGACCGATGGCATTGGGGTTTCGACGATCGGCGGGGCCGGGGGGGTGTGCGCACATGATGTGCGATGGGTGCTGGTACTTGGCTCTTATATTGGCCCCATATCCCTCATCAAACCTCGAGAACTCACATCCCCTTAAATAGCATATGAGATTTTACAGGTTTGCTGCCAGTAGCCATTAAAGTGTCTGAAATGGACACACTTTTTTCGAATGGTCACAAAATCTTGTACACTTCGAGTTTTTAGTTGATTTTTTTTGTGCATGCCAAAAAAAAATACACGGATCACGTCTACCAAGTTTGGGGCCAAAACTCCTTCCGAAAAAATTTAAAAAAATCTTGGACCGTAAAAAGTTTTGAAAATCATGAAAAATAGAAAATGAGTCGTCTTGCCATGAAACTTCACGTGAAGGCTTAAGGGACCATTGTATGAATTTACAAGCCATAGAAATGGCATTGGCATGCAAAAATATGAAGATGTACCTAAACCCACCTACCACCCTATCGATCCACGGCTTGCGCATCCCATCTCTCTGGCCGACGGGCCCGCCTGCTCGTTTCGTCGGTTGGCTTAGGCATACGGAGTTCATTCCCAGTCTAAGATTAGACCAGACCAAGGGTTGTGGTAGCATGCAGAGGGGGACCCAGTCGATCCCCAGCTTGTGCATGCCACCCCTCTGGCCGACTGAGCGCCCGCACGCTCGTTTCGTGGGTTGACTTAGGCATACGGAGTTCATTCCTAGTCTAAGATCAGATCGGACTGAGGGTTGTGGCAGCACATGCTAGGCTCGGGCATGTGCTGGTGCTGCATTTTTTTTCGTCGGGGCACCATCATCGGAGCACCACCGGAGAACCTGACCGATGGCATTGGGGTCCGGCGATAAGCGGGGTCGGGGGGTGTGCGCAGATGATGTGTGATGGGTGCTGGTAGTTCGCTCTTATATTGGGCCCCTATCCCTCATCAGACCTCGAGAACTCACACCCCCTTAAAGTGTCTAAAATGGGGTCACTTTTTTCAAATAGTCACAAAATCTTGTACACTTCGAGTTTTTAGCTGAATGTTTTTGTGCATGCCAACAAAAATACAAGGATCACGTCTACCAAGTTCGGGGCTAAAAATCCTTTCCAAAAAATTTTAAAAAATCTGGAACTGCAAAAAGTTTTGAAAATCCTGAAAAATAGATAACGAGTCATCCTGCCATGAAACTTCACGTGAAGGCTTAAGGGACCCTTGTATGAATTTACAAGCCATAAAAATGGCATTGGCATGCAGAAATATGAAGATGAGCCTAAACGCACCTACCACCCTATCGATCCACGGCTTGCGCATCCCGTCTCTCTGGCCGGCGTAGTGCTCGCCCGTCCACCTGCTCGCTCATTTTGTTGGTTAGCTTAGGCATACAGAGTTCATTCCCAGTCTAAGATTGGACCGGATCGAGGGTTACGGTAGCAAGATCAGCAGCACGTAGAGGGGGACTCGACCGGTCCCCGGCTTGCGCATCCCGCCCCTCTGGCAGGCTGAGCGCCCGCACGCTCGTTTCATGGGTAGACTTAGGCATACGGAGTTCATTCCCAGTCTAAGCATACGGAGTTCATTCCCAGTCTAAGATCGGACTGGACCGACGGTTGCGGTAGCACATGCTGGGCTCGGGCATGTGCTGGTGCTGCATTTTTTTTCGTCGGGGCACTATCATCGGAGCATCACCGGAGAACCTGACCGATGGCATTAGGGTCCGGCGATCAGCGGGGCTGGGGGGTGTGCGCACATGATGTGTGATGGGTGCTGGTACTTCGCTCTTATATTGGGCCCCTATCCCTCATCAAACCTTGAGAACTCACACCCCCTTAAAGAGTATTTGAGATTTTACAGGTTTGCTGCCAGTGGCAATTAAAGTGTCTAAAATGGGGTCACTTTTTTCAAATGGTCACAAAATCTTGTACACTTCGAGTTTTTAGCTGAATTTTTTTGTGCATGCCAACAAAAATACAAGGATCACGTCTACCAAGTTAGGGCCAAAAATCCTTTCGAAAAAATTTTAAAAAATCTCGAATCGTAAAAAGTTTTGAAAAATGTGAAAAATAGAGAACGAGTCGTCTTGCCATGAAACTTCACGTGATGGCTTCAGGGACCATTGTATGAATTTACAAGCCATAAAAATGGAATTGGCATGCAGAAATATGAAGATGTGCCTAAACCCACCTACCACCCTATCGATCCACGGCTTGCACATCCCGTCTCTCTGGCCGGCGTAGTGCCCGCCCACACGCCCCCCCGCCCGCTCGTTTCGTCGGTTGGCTTAGGCATACGGAGTTCATTCCCAATCTAAGATCAGACCAAACCGAGGGTTACAGTAGCAGGATCAGCAGCACGTAGAGGGGGACCCGGCCTATCCCCAGCTTGCGCATCCCTTCCCTCTGGCCAACTGAGGGCCGTACGCTCGTTTCGTTGGCTGACTTAGGCATACAGAGTTCATTCCCAGTCTAAGCATACGAAGTTCATTCCAAATCTAAGATCGGACCGAACCGAGGGTTGCGCTAGCACATGCTGGGCTCGGGCATGTGCTGGTGCCGCACTTTTCTTCATCGAGGCACCATCGTCGTGGCATCATCGGAGAACCTGACCGACGGCATTAGGGTTCCAGCGATCGGGGGGCCGGGCGGTGTGTGCACATGATGTGCGATGGGTGCTGGTACTTGGCCCTTATATTGGCCCCGTATCCGTCATCAAACCTCGAGAACTCACACGCCCTTCAAGAGCATTTGAGATTTTACAGGTTTGCTGCCAGTAGCCAATAAAGTGTCTTGTACATTTCGAGTTTTTGGCTAAATTTTTTTTTGCATGCCAACAAAAATACAAGGATCACGTCTTCCAAGTTTGGGTCCAAAACTCCTTTCGAAAAAATTTTAAAAAATCCCAAACTGCAAAAAGTTTCAAAAATCGTGAAAAATAGAAAATGAGTCGTGTTGCTATGAAACTTCACGTGAAGGCTTAAGGGACCATTGTATGAATTTACAAGCCATAAAAATGGCATTGGCAAATAGCAATATGAAGATACACCTAAACCAACCTACCACCCTATCGATCCATGGCTTGCGCATCCCGTCTCTATGGCCAGCGTAGTGCCCGCCCGCTCGCCCGCCCGCTCGTTTCATCGGTTGGCTTAGGCATACGGAGTTCATTCCTAGTCTAAGATCAGACCAGACCAAGGGTTGCGGTGGCAGGATCTGTAGCATGTAGAGGGGGACTCGGCCGATCCCCAGCTTGCCCATCTCACCCCTCTGGCCGGCTGAGCATCCGCACGCTCGTTTCATGAGTTAACTTAGGCATACGGAGTTCATTCCCAGTCTAAGCATACAGAGTTCATTCCCAGTCTAAGATTGGACCAGATCAAGGGTTGCAGTAGCACATGCTGGGCTCGAGCATGTGCTGGTGACGCATTTCTCTTCGTCGGGGCACCATCGTCGGAGCATCGCCGGAGAACCTGACCGGCGACATTAGGGTTTCGACGATCCGGGGGGCCGGGGGGTGTGCGCACATGATGTGCGAAGGGTGCTGGTATTTGGCCCTTATACTGGCCCCTTATCCCTCATCAAACCTCGAGAACTCACACCCCCTTAAAGAGCATTTGAGATTTTACAGGTTTGCTGCCAGAAGCCATTAAAGTGTCTGAAATGGGGACACTTCTTTCAAATGCTCACAAAATCTAGTACACTTCAAGTTTTTAGCTGAAGTTTTTTGTGCAAGCCAAGAAAAATGGAAGGATCACGTCTACCAAGTTTGGGGCCAAAACTCCTTCCTAGAAAAATTTAAAAAATCCCGAACCGTAAATAGTTTCAAAAATCATGAAAAATAAAAAATGAGTCGTCTTGCCATGAAACTTCACCTGAAGGCTTAAGGGACCATTCTATGAATTTACAAGCCATAAAAATGGCATTGGCACGTAGAAATATGAAGATGTGCCTAAACCCACCTACCACCCTATCGATCCACGGCTTGCGCATCTCGTCTCTCTGGCCAGCGTAGTGCCCGCCCGCCCGCCTGCCCGCTCGTTTCGTTGGTTGGCTTCGGCATACGGAGTTCATTCCTAGTCTAAGATCAGACCGAACCAAGGGTTGCGGTAGCAGGATCGGTAGAATGTAGAGAGGGACCCGATCGATCCCCGACTTGCCCATCCCGCCCCTCTGGTCGACTGAGCGCCCGCACGCTCGTTCCGTGGGTTGAGTTAGGCATACGGACTTCATTCCCAGTCTAAGATCGGACCGGACTAAGGGTTGCGACAGCACATGCTGGGCTCAAGCATGTGCTGGTGTCGTATTTTTCTTTGCCGGGGCACCATCGCTGGAGCATCGTCGAAGAACATGATCGGCGGCATTGGGGTTCGGGGGGGTGTGCACACATGATGTGCAATGGGTGCTGGTACTTGGCCCTTATATTGGCCCCCTATCCCTCAACAAACCTCGAGAACTAACACCCCCTTAAAGAGCATTTGAGATTTTACAGGTTTGCTGCCAGTAGCCATTAAAGTGTCTGAAATGGGGACACTTTTTTCAAATGGTCACAAAATCTTGTACACTTCGAGTTTTTAGCTGAATTGTTTTGTGCATGCCAAAAAAAATACAAGGATCACGTCGACAAAGTTTGGGGCCAAAACTCCTTCCGAAAAAATTTTAAAAAATCTCGAATCGTAAAAAGTTTTGAAAAATGTGAAAAATAGAGAACGAGTCGTCTGGCTATGAAACTTCACGTGATGGCTTCAGGGACCATTGTATGAATTTACAACCCATAAAAATGGAATTGGCATGGAGAAATATGAAGATGTGCCTAAACCCACCTACCACCCTATCGATCCACGGCTTGCGCATCCCGTCTCTCTGGCCGGCGTAGTGCCCGCCCGCCCGCCTGTCCGCTCGTTTCGTCGGTTGGCTTAGGCATACGGAGTTCATTCCCAGTCTAAGATCAGACCAGATCGAGGGTTACGGCAGCAGGATCGGCAGCACGCAAAGGGGGACCCAGCTGATCCCCAGCTTGCGCATCCTACCCCTCTGGCTGGCTGAGCGCCCGCACGCTCATTTCGTGGGTTAACTTAGGCATACAGAGTTCATTCCCTATCTAAGGTTGGACCGAACCGAGGGTTGCAGCAGCACATGCTGGGCTCAGGCATGTGCTGGTGCCGCATTTCTCTTCCCCAGGGCACCAACGTCGGAGCATCGTCGGAGAACCTGACCGACGACATTGGGGTTTCGGCGATCGGGGGGGCCGGGGGGTGTGCGCACATGATGTGCTATGGGTGCTGGTATTTGGCCCTTATATTGGCCCCCTATACCTCATCAAACCTCGAGAACTCACACCCCCTTAAAGAGCATTTGAGATTTTACAGGTTGCTGCCAGTAGCTATTAAAGTGTCTGAAATGGGGAGACTTCTTTTAAATGGTCACAAAATCTTGTACACTTCGAGTTTTTAGCTGAATTTTTTTGTGCATGCCAACAAAAATACAAGGATCACGTCTACCAAGTTTGGGGCCAAAACTCCTTCGGAAGAAATTTTAAAATATCCCAAACCACAAAAAGTTTCAAAAATCATGAAAAATAGAAAATGAGTCATCTTGGCATGAAGCTTCACGTGAAGGCTTAAGGGACCATTGTATGAATTTACAAGCCATAAAAATGGCATTGGCATGCAAAAATATGAAGATGCACCTAAACCGACCTACCACCCTATCGATCCACGGCTTACGCATCCCGTCTCTCTGGCCATCATAGTGCCGGTCTGCTCGCCCGCCCGATCTTTTCATCGGTTGGCTTAGGCATACGGAGTTCATTCCCAGTCTAAGATCAGACCAACCGACGGTTGCGGCAGCAGGATCGGTAGCACGCAGAGGGGGACCCGACCGATCCTCGGCATGCGCATCTCACCCCTCTGGCTGGCTGAGCGCCCGCACACTCGTTTCGTGGGTTGACTTAGGCATACGAAGTTCATTTCCAGTCTAAGCATACGGAGTTCATTCGCAGTCTAAGATCAGACCGGACCGAGGGTTACGGCAGCACATGCTGGGCTCGGGCATGTGCTAGTGCCGTATTTTTCCTCACCGGGGTGCCATTGTCGGAGCATTGCCGGAGAACCTGACCAACGGCATTGGGGTTCCAGCGATCGGGGGGGCCGAGGGGGTGTGCGCACATGATGTGCAATGGGTGCTGGTACTTGGCCCTTATATTGGCTCCCTATCCCTCATCAAACCATGAGAACTCACACCCTCTTAAAGAGCATTTGAGATTTTACAGGTTTGCTGCCAGTAGCCATTAAAGTGTCTGAAATGGGGACACTTTTTTCAAATGGTCACAAAATCTTGTACACTTCAACTTTTTAGCTGATGTTTTTTGTGCATGCCACCAAAAATACAAGGATCACGTCTACCAAGTTTGGGATCAAAACTCCTTTTGAAAAAATTTTAAAAAATCCCGAACCACAAAAAGTTTCAAAAATCATGAAAAATAGAAAACAAGTGGTCTTGCCATGAAACTTCACGTGAAGGCTTAAAGGACCATTGTATGAATTTACAAGCCACAAAAATGGCATTGGCACGTAGAAATATGAAGATGTGCGTAAAGCCACCTACCACGTTATCGATCCACGGCTTGCGCATCCTGTCTCTCTGGTCGACGTAGTGCTCGCCCGCCTGCCCAGCCACTCGTTTCATCGGTTGGCTTAGGCATACGGAGTTCATTCCCAGTCTAAGATTGGACCAGACCGAGAGTTGCAGTAGCAGGATTGGTAGCAAGCAGAGCGAGACCCGACCGATCCCCGACTTGCGCATCCCACCCCTCTGGCCGGCTGCTCCCACACGCTCGTTTCGTGGGTTGGCTTAGGCATACAGAGTTCATTCCCAGTCTAACCATACGGAGTTCATTCCCAGTTGAAGATCCGACTAGATCGAGGGTTGCGACAGCACATTTTGGTTTCGGGCATGTGCTGGTTCACATTTTTCTTCACTGAGGCACCATCGTCGGAGAACCTGATCGACGGCATTGGGGTTCCGGTGATCGGGGGACCGGGGGTCAGGGGGTCAGGGGGTGTGCACACATGATGTGCGATGGGTGCTGGTACTTGGCCCTTATATTGGCCCCCTATCCCTCATCAAACCTCGAGAACTCACACCCCGTTAAAAAGCATTTGATATTTTACAGGTTTGCTGCCAGTAGCCATTAAAGTGTCTTGAATGGGGACACTTTTTTCAAATGGTCACAAAATCTTTTACACTTCAATTTTTTAGCTGAATTTTGTTTGTGCATGCCAACAAAAATACACGGATCACATCTACCAAGTTTGGGGGCAAAACTCCTTCTGAAAAATTTAAAAAAATCTCGGACCGTAAAAATTTTCAAAAATCGTGAAAAATAGAAAACGAGTCGTCATGCGTTGAAACTTCACGTGAAGGTTTAAGGGACCATTGTATGAATTTACAAGCCATAAAAATGGCATTGGCACATAGAAATATGAAGATGCACCTAAATTGACCTACCACCCTATTGATCCACGGCTTGCGCATCCCGTCTCTCTGGCTGGCATAGTGCCCGCCCTCCCGCCCGCCCGCTCGTTTCTTCGGATGGCTTAATCATACGGAGTTCATTCCCAGTCTAAGATCGAACCAGACCGAGGGTTACGGTAGCAAGATCGACAGCACGCAGAGGGGGACCCGACCGATCTTCGAGTTGCGCATCCCACCCCTCTGGCCTGCTGAGTGCCCGTACGGTCGTTTCGTGGGTTGACTTAGGCATACGAAGTTCATTCCCAGTCTAAGATCGGATCGGACTGAGGTTTGTGACAGCACATACTGGGCTCGGGCATGTGCTGGTGCCACATTTTTCTTCGTCGGGGCACCATCACTGGAGAATCGTCGGAGAACCTGACTGGCAACATTGGGGTTCCGACGATCGGGGGGGGCCGGGGGGTGTGCGCACATGATGTGCGAAGGGTGCTGGTACTTGGCCCTTATATTGGCCCCCTATCCCTCATCAAACCTCGAGAACTAACACCCCCTTAAAGAGCATTTGAGATTTTACAGGTTTGCTGCCAGTAGCCATTAAAGTGTCTGAAATGGAGACACTTTTTTCAAATGGTCACAAAATCTTGTACACTTCGAGTTTTTAGCTGAATGTTTTTTTGCATGCCAACAAAAATACAAGGATCACGTCTACCAAGTTTGGGGCCAAAAATCCTCTCGAAAAAATTTTAAAAAATCCCGAACCGTAAAAAGTTTTGAAAATCGTGAAAAATAGAAAACGAGTCGTCTGGCCATGAAACTTCACATAAAGGCTTAAGGGACCATTGTATGAATTTACAAGTTATAAAAATGGCATTGGCATGTAGAAATATGAAGATGTGCCTAAACCCACCTACCACCCTATCGATCCAAGGCTTGCGCATCCCGTCTCTCTGGCTGGCGTAGTGCTCGCCCGCCCGCCCGCCAACCCGTTTGTTTCGTCGGTTGGCTTAGGCATACGGAGTTCATTCCCAGTCTAAGATTGCACCAGACCAAGGGTTACGACAGCAGGATCGGCAGCACGCAGAGGGGGACCCAGCTGATCCCCTGCTTGCGCATCCCGCCCCTTTGGCCGGCTGAATGCTCGTTTTATGGGTTGACTTAGGCATACGGAGTTCATTCCCAGTCTAAGCATATGGAGTTCATTCCTAGTCTAAGATCGGATGGGACCGAGGATTGTGGCAGAACATGCTGGGCTCGAGCATGTGCTCGTGTCGCATTTTTCTTCATCGGGGCACCATCGTCGGAGCATCGCCGGAGAACCTGATCGGCGGCATTGGGGTTCCGGCGATCGAGGGGGCCGGGAGGGTGTGCGCACATGATGTGCGATGGGTGCTGGTACTTGGCCCTTATATTGGCTCCCTATGCGTCACAAACCTCAAGAACTCTCACCCACTTAAAGAGCATTTGAGATTTTACAGGTTTGCTGCCAGTAGCCATTAAAGTGTCTGAAATGGGGACACTTTTTTCAAATGGTCACAAAATCTTGTACACTTCGAGTTTTTAGTTGAATTCTTTTGTGCATGCCAACAAAAATACAAGGATCACGTCTACCAAGTTTGGGGCCAAAACTCCTTTCGAAAAATTTTAAAAAATCCTGAACCATAAAAAGTTTCAAAAATCGTGAAAAATAGAAAACGAGTCGTCGTGCCATGAAACTTCACGTGAAGGCTTAAGGGACCATTGTATGAATTTACAAGCCATAAAAATGCCATTGGCACGTAGAAATATGAAGATGTACCTAAACCCACCAACCACCCATCGATCCACGGCTTGCGCATCCCGTCTTTTTGGCCGGCGTAGTGCCCGCCCGCCCGCCTGCTCGCCCACTTGTTTCTTCGGTTGGCTTACGCATACGGAGTTCATTCCCAATCTAAGATCAGACCGAACAGAGGGTTGTGGCAGCAGGATCGGCAGCACGCAAAGGGGGACCCGACCGATTCCTGGGTTGCGCATCCTGCCCCTCTGGCCTGCTGAGCGCCCGCACGCTCGTTTCATGGGTTGTCTTAGGCATACGGAGTTCATTCCAAGTCTAAGCTTACGGAGTTCATTCTCAGTCTAGGCAAATGGAGTTCATCGGACCGGATCGAGGGTTGTGACAGCACATGCTGGGCTCGGGCATGTGCCGCATTTTTCTTCGTCGGGGCACCATTGCCGGAGCATCGTCGGAGAACCTGAACGGCGGCATTGGGGTTCCGGCGATCGGGGGGCCGGGGGGGAGTGCGCACATGATGTGCAATGGGTGCTGGTACTTGGCCCTTATATTGGCCCCCTATCCCTCAACAAACCTCGAGAACTAACACCCCCTTAAAGAGCATTTGAGATTTTACAGGTTTGCTGCAGTAGCCATTAAAGTGTCTGAAATGGGGACACTTTTTTCAAATGGTCACAAAATCTTGTACACTTCGAGTTTTTAGCTGAATTTTTTTGTGCAAGCCAACAAAAATACAAGGATCTTGTCGACAAAGTTTCGGGCCAAAACTCTTTGAAAAAAAATTTTAAAAAATCCCGAACCACAAAAAGTTTGAAAAATCTTAAAAAATAGAAAACGAGTCGTCTTGCCATGAAACTTCACGTGAAGGCTTAAGGGACCATTGTATGTATTTACAAGCCATAAAAATGGCATTGGCATGCCGGGTGCGGTGTGCGCTAATGATGTGTGATGGGTGCTGGTACTTGGCCCTTATATTGGTCCCCTATCCCTCATCAAACCTCGAGAAGTCACACCCCCTTAAAGAGCTTGTCAGATTTTACAGGTTTGCTGCCAGTAGCCATTAAAGTGTCTAAAATGGGGACACTTTTTTCAAATGGTCACAAAATCTTGTACACTTCGAGTTTTTAGCTTAATTTTTTTGTGCATGCCAACAAAAATAAAAGGATCATGTCTACCAAGTTTGGTGCCAAAACTCCTTTCGAAAAAATTTTAAAAAATCTCGAACCTCAAAAATTTTAAAAATCGTGAAAAATAGAAAACGAGTTGTCTTGCCATGAAACTTCACGTGAAGGCTTAAGGGACCATTGTATGAATTTACAAGCCACAAAAATTGCATTCGCACGCAGAAATATGAAGATGTGCCTAAACCCACCTACCACCCTATCGATCCACGGCTTGCGCATCCCGTCTCTCTGGCCGGCGTAGTGCCCGCCCACCCGTACGTTTCATCGGTTGGCTTAGGCATACGGAGTTCATTCCCAGTCAAAGATCAGACCAGATCGAGTGTTGTGGTAGTAGCATCGGCAGCACGCAGAGGGGGACCCGACCGATCCTCGGCTTGCACATCCCACCCTTCTGGCCGGCTGAGCGCCCGCACGCTTGTTTCGTGGGTTGACTTAGGCATACGGAGTTCATTCCCAGTCTAAGATTGGACTGTACCATGGGTTGCAGTAGCACATGCTGGGCTTGGGCATGTGTTGGTGCTACTTTTTTCTTCACCGGGGCACCATCGTCGGAGCATCGCCGAAGAACCTGACCGGTGGCATTGGTGTTCCGACGATCGGGGGGGTCGGGGGGGGTGTGCGCACATGAAGTGCGATGGGTGGTGGTACTTGACCCTTATATTGGCCCCCTATCCCTCATCAAACCTCGAGAACTCACACCCCGTTAAAGAGCATTTGAGATTGTACAGGTTTGCTGCCAATAGCCATTAAAGGTCTAAAATGGGGACACTTTTTTCAAATGGATACAAAATCCTGTACACTTCGAGTTTTTAGCTGAATTTTTTTATGCATGCCAAAAAAAATACAGGGATAAGTTTTACCAAGTTTAGGGCCAAAACTCCTTCTGAAAAAATTTTAAAAAATCCCGAACCGTAAAAAGTTTCAAAAATCTTGAAAAATAGAAAACGAGTCGTCTTGCCATGAAACTTCACGTGAAGGCTTAAGGGACCATTGTTTGAATTTACAAGCCATAAAAATGGCAGTGGCACGTAGAAATATGATGATGTGCCTAAAGCCACCTACCACCCTATCAATCCACGGCTTGCGCATCCCGTCTCTCTGGCTGGTGAAGTGCCCACCCACTCATTTCGTCGGTTGGCTTAGGCATACGGAGTTCATTCCCAGTCTAAGATTGGACTAGACCGAGGGTTGCGGTAGCAGGATCGGCAGCATGAAAAGGGGGACCCGACCAATCCCCATCTTACAGATCCAGCCCCTCTGGCCGGCTGAGTGCCCGTACGCTCGTTTTATGGGTTAACTTAGGCATATGGAATTCATTCCCAGTCTAAGCATACGGAGTTCATTCCCAGTCTAAGATCGGACCATACTGAGGGTTGCGGCAGCACATGTTGGGTTCGGGCATGTGCTGGTGCTACATTTTTCTTCACCGGGGCACCATCACCGGAGCATCGTCGGAGAACCTGACCGGCGGCATTAGGGTTCCGGCGATCGGGGGGGCCGGGGGGTGTGCGCACATGATGTGCGGTGGGTGCTAGTACTTGGCCCTTAAATTGGCCCCCTATCCCTCATCAAACCTTGAGAACTCACACCCCCTTAAAGAGCATTTGAGATTTTACAGGTTTGCTGCCAGTAGCCATTAAACTGTCTGAAATGGGGACACTTTTTTCAAATGGTCACAAAATCTTGTACACTTCGAGTTTTTAGCTGAATTTTTTTGTGCATGCCAACAAAAATACAAGGATCACATCTAATAAGTTTGGGAAAAAAACTCCTTCCGAAAAAATTCTAAAAAATCTTGAACTGCAGAAACTTTTGAAAATCGTGAAAAATAGAAAACGAGTTGTCTTGCCATGAAACTTAACGTGAAGGCTTAAAGGACCATTGTATGAATTTAGAAGCCAGAAAAATTGCATTGGCACGCAAAAATGTGAAGATGTGCCGAAACCCACCCACCACCCTATCGATCCACGACTTGGCATCCCGTCTCTTTGGCCGCCATAGTGCCCGTCCGCCCGCCCGCATGCTCGTTTCGTCGGTTGACTTAGGCATACGGAGTTCATTCCCAATCTAAGATCGGACCGGACTAAGGGTTGCAGCAACAGGATCAACAGCACGCAAAGGGGGACCCAATCGATCCCCGGCTTGTTCATCCAGCCCCTCTGGCCGGCTAAGCACCCGTACGCTCGTTTCATGGGTTGACTTAGGCATACGGAGTTCATTCCCAATCTAAGCATACGGAGTTCATTCCCAGTCTAAGATCGGACCGGACCAAGGGTTGCGGCAGCACGTGCTGGGCTTGGGCATGTGCTGGTGTCGCATTTTTCTTCGTCGAGCCACCATCGCCGGAGAACCTGATCGGTGGCATTGGGGTTCTGGCAATCGCGGGGGTCGGGTAGGTGTGCACACATGATGTGCGATGGGTACTGGTACTTGGCCCTTATATTGGCCCCCTATCCCTCAGCAAACTTTGAGAACTCACACCCCCTTAAAGAGCATTTGAGATTTTATAGGTTTGCTGCGAGTAGTCATTAAAGTGTCTAATATGGGGACACTTTTTTCAAATGGTAACAAAATCTTGTATACTTCGAGTTTTTAGCTGAATTTTTTTGCGCATGCCAAAAAAAATACAAGGATAACGTCTACGAAGTTTGGGGCCAAAACTCCTTCCGAAAAAAGTTTAAAAAATCTCGAACCGCAAAAAGTTTTGAAAATCATGAAAAATAGAAAACGAGTTGTCTTGCCATTAAACTTCACGTGAAGGCTTAAGGAACCATTGTATGAATTTTCAAGCCATAAAAATGGCATTGGCACGCAGAAATATGAAGATGTGCCTAAACCAACCAACCACCCTATCGATCCACAGCTTGCGCATCCCGTCTCTCTGGCAGGTGTAGTGCCCACCCGCCCACCTGCCCACTCATTTTGTCGATTGCCTTAGGCATACGGAGTTCATTCCTAGTCTAAGATTGGACTGGACCGAGGGTCACGGTAGTAGGATCGATAGCACGCAGAGGGGGACCCGATCGATCCCCAGCTTGCGCATCTCGCCCCTCTGGCCAATTGAGCACCGTCACGCTCATTTTATGAGTTGACTTAGGCATATGGAGTTCATTCCCAGTCTAAGATTGGATTGGTCCGAGGGTTGCGGTAGCACATGCTGGGCTCAGGCATGTGCTGGTGCCGTATTTTTCTTCGCCAAGGCACCATCGTCGAAGCATCATCGGAGAACCTAACCGGCGGTATTGAGGTTCCGACGATCGGGGGGCCGGGGGGAGTGTCCGCACATGATTTACGATGGGTGCTGGTATTTGGCCCTTATAATGGCCCCCTATCCCTCATCAAACCTCAAGAACTCACACCCCCTTAAAAAGCATTTGAGATTTTACAGGTTTGCTGCCAGTAGCCATTAAAGTGTCTAAAATGGGCACACTTTTTTCAAATGGTCACAAAATCTTGTACACTTCAAGTTGTAGCTGAATTTTTTTGTGCATGCCAACAAAAATACAAGGATCATGTCTACCAAGTTTGGGGCCAAAACTCCATCCAAAAAAATTTTAAAAAATCCCGAACCGTAAAAAGTTTCAAAAATTATGAAAAATAAAAAACGAGTTGTCTCACCATTAAACTTCACGTGAAGGCTTAAGGGACCATTGTATAAATTTACAAGCCATAAAAATGGCTTTGGCATGTAGAAATATGAAGATGTGCCTAAACCCACCTGCCACCCTATCGATCCACGGCTTGCGCATCCCATCTCTCTGGCCTATGTAGTGCCCCCTCGCATACGGAGTTCATTCCCAGACTAAGATCAGACCGGACTGAGGGTTGCGACAGTAGGATCGGTAGCACGCAGAGAGGGACCCGACCGATCCTCGGCTTGCGCATCCCGCCCCTCTAGCCAGTTGAGCGCACGGACGCTCGTTTCATGGATTGACTTAGGCATACGGAGTTCATTCCCAGTCTAAGATCAAATCTGACTGAGGGTTGCGGCAACACATGCTAGGCTCGTGCATGTGCTGCTGCCGTATTTTTCTTCACCAGGGCACCATCGTCGGAGAACCTGACTGACGGTATTGAGATGCCAGAGATCGGGGCTGCCGGGGGGGTGTGCACATATGATGTGCGATGGGTTCTGGTACTTGGCCTTTATATTGAACCCCTATCCCTCATCAAACCTCGAGAACTCTCACCCCCTTAAAGAGCATTTGAGATTTTACAGGTTTGCTGCCAGTAGCCATTAGAGTGTCTGAAATGGGGACACTTTTTTCAAATGGCCACAAAATCTTGTACACTTTGAGTTTTTAGTTGAATTTTTTGTGCACGCCAACAAAAATACAAGGATCACGTCTACCAACTTTGTCGCCAAAACTCCTTTAGAAAAAATTTTAAAAAATCCCCAACCGCAAAAAGTTTCAAAAATCATGAAAAATAGAAAACGAGTCGTCTCGCCATGAAACTTCACGTGAAGGCTTAAGGGACCATTATTTACAAGCCATAAAAATGGCATTGGCATGCAGAAATATGAAGATGTGCCTAAACCCACCTACCACCCTATTGATCCACGGCTTGCGCAACCCGTCTCTCTGGCTGGCATAGTGCCCACCCGCCTGCCTGCCCGCCCGCTCATTTCATCGGTTGGCTTAGGCATACGGAGTTCATTCCCAGTCTAAGATTAGACTGGACCGATGATTGTGGCAGCAGGATCGATAGCACGCAAAGGGGGACCAACCGATCCCTGGCTTACACATCCCGCCCCTCTGGCCGGCTGAGCCCCGCATGCCCGTTTTATGAGTTGACTTAGGCATACGGAGTTCATTCCTAGTCTAAGCATATGGAGTTCATTCCTAGTCTAAGATCTGACCAGACGGAGTGTTGCGGCAGTACATGCTGGGCTCGGGCATGTGCTGGTGCTCATTTTTCCTCGTCGGGGCACCATCACCGGAGAACCTGACCGACGGCATTGGGGTTCCGACGATCGGAGGGGCCGGGGGGTGTGCGCACATGATGTGTGATGGGTGCTGGCACTTGGACCTTATATTGGCCCCCTATCTCTCATCAAACCTGGAGAACTCACACCCCCTTAAAAAGCAATTGAGATTTTACAGGTTTGTTGCCAGTAGCCATTAAAGTGTCTGAAATGGGGACACTTTTTTCAAATGGTCAAAAAATCTTGTACACTGCGAGTTTTTAGCTGAAGTTTTTTGTCCACGCCAACAAAAATACAAGGATCACGTCTACCAGGTTTAGGGCCAGAACTACTTCCGAAAAAATTTAAAAAAATCCTGAACCGTAAAAAGTTTCAAAAATCGTGAAAAATAGAAAACAAGTCGTCTTGCCATGAAACATCACGTGAAGGCTTAAGGGACCATTGTATGAATTTACAAGCCATAAAAATGGCATTGGCACGTAGAAATATGAAGATGTACCTAAATCCACCTACCACCCTATCGATCCACGGCTTGCGCATCCCGTCTCTCTTGCCGGCGTAGTGCCCACCCGCCCGCCCGCTTGTTCCGTCGATTGGCTTAGGCATACGGAGTTCATTCCCAGTTAAGATCGGACTGGACTGAGGGTTGCGGCAGTAGGATCGGCAGCACGCAGAGGGGGACCCGACTGATCCCCGGCTTGCGCATCCCGCCCCTCTAGTCGGCTGAGCGCCCGCACGCTCGTTTCGTGGGTTGACTGAGGCATACGGAGTTCATTCCCAGTCTAAGATCGGACTGGACCAAGGGTTACAGTAGCACATGCTTTGCTCGACAATGTGCTGGAGCTGCATTTTTCTTCACCGAGGCACCATCACCGGAGCATCGTCGGAGAACCTGACCAGCGGCATTGAGGTTCCGGTGCTCGGGGGGCCGAGGGGGCTGTGCGCACATGTTGTGTGATGGGTGCTGGTACTTGGCCCTTATATTGGCCCCCTATCCCTCATCAAACCTCGAGAACTCACACCCCCTTAAAGAGAATTTGAGATTTTACAGGTTTGCTGCCAGTAGCCATTAAAGTGTCTGAAATGGGGACATTTTTTTCAAATGGTCACAAAATCTTGTACACTTCGATTTTTTAGCTGAATTTTTTTTCCATGCCAACAAAAATACAAGGATCACGTCTACCAAGTTTGGAGCCAAAACTACTTCCGAAAAAATTTAAAAAAATCTCGAACCACAAAAAGTTTTGAAAATCGTGAAAAATAGAAAACAAGTCGTCTTGCCATGAAACTTCACGTCAAGGCTTAAAGGACCATTGTTTGAATTTACAAGCCATAAAAATGGCATTGGCATGCAGAAATATGAAGATGTGCCTAAACCCACCTACCACCCTATTGATCCACGGCTTACGCATCCCGTCTCTCTGGCCGGCGTAGTGCCCACCCGTCCGGCCGCTCGTTTCGTCGGTTGGCTTAGGCATACGGAGTTCATTACCAGGCTAAGATCAGACTGGACCGATGGTTGTGGCAGCAGGATCGGTAGCACGTAAAGGGGGACCAGCCGATCCCAGGCTTGCGCATCCAGCCCCTCTAGCCGGCTGAGCACCCGTACGCTCGTTTTGTGGGTAGATTAAGGCATACGGAGTTCAATCCTAGTCTAAGCATATGGAGTTCATTCCCAGTCTAAGATCAGACCGGACCGAGGGTTACGGTGACACATGTTGGGCTCGGGCATGTGCTGGTGCCGCATTTTTCTTCATCGGGGCACCATCGTCGGAGAACCTGACCGGCGACATTGGGGTTCTGGCGATCGGGGGTGTCGGGGGGGTGCGCACATGATGTGCGATGGTTGCTGGTACTTGGCCCTTATATTGGCCCCTATCCCTCATCAAACCTCAAGAACTCACACCTCCTTAAAGAGCATTTGAGATTTTACAGGTTTGCTGCCAGTAGCCATTAAAGTGTCTGAAATGGGGACACTTTTTTCAAATGGTCACAAAATCTTGTACACCTCGAGTTTGTAGATGAATTTTTTTGTGCATGCCAAAAAAAATACAAGGATCAGGTTTACAAATTTTGGGGCCAAAACTCCTTTCGAAATAATTTTAAAAAATCTCGAACCGTAAAAAGTTTTGAAAATCATGAAAAATAGAAAACGAGTCGTCTTGCTATGAAACTTCACGTGAAGGCTTAAGGGACCATTGTATGAATTTACAAGCCATAAAAATGGCATTGGCACACAGAAATATGAAGATGTGCTTAAACCCACCTACCACCCTATTGATATACGGCTTGCGCATCCCGTCTCTCTGGCCGGTGTAGTGCCCGTCCGCCCGCTTGTTTCATCGGTTGGCTTAGGTATATGGAGTTCATTCCCAGTCTAAGATCGGACCGGACTAAGGGTTGTGGTAGTAGGATCGGTAGCACGCAGAGGGGGACCCGACCGGTCCCCAGCTTGCGCATCCCGCCCCTCTGGCCGGCTGAGCGGCTGCACGCTCGTTTCATGGGTTGACTTAGGCATACGGAGTTCATTCCCAGTCTAAGCATACGAAGTTCACTGCCAGTCTAAGATCGGATCAGACTGAAGGTTGCGGCAGCACAGGCTAGGCTCGGGCATGTGCTGGTGACGCATTTTTCTTCGTCGGGGCACCATCGTCGGAGCATCATCGGAGAACTTGACCGACGGCATTGGGGTTCCGGTGATCGGGGGGCCGAGGGGGGTGTGCGCACATGATGTGCGATGGGTGCTGGTACTTGGCCCTTATATTGGCCCCCTATCCCTCATCAAACCCTGAGAACTCACCCCCCCTTAAAGAGCATTTCAGATTTTACAGGTTTGCTGCCAGTAGCCATTAAAGTGTCTGAAATAGGGACATTTTTTTCAAATGGTCACAAAATCTTGTACACTTCGTGTTTTTAGCTAAATTTTTGTGTGCATGCCAAAAAAAAATACACAGATCACGTCTAACAAGTTTGGGGCCAAAACGCCTTCCGAAAAAATTTTAAAAAATCCCGAACCGTAAAAAGTTTCAAAAATCATGAAAAAGAGAAATTGAGTCGTCTTGCCATGAAACTTCACGTGATGGCTTAAGGGACCATTGTATGAATTTGCAAGCCATAAAAATGGCATTAGCATGCAGAAATATGAGGATGTGCCTAAACCCACCTACCACCCTATCGATCCATGGCTTGCGCATCACGTCTCTCTGGCCGTCGTAGTGCCCGCCCGTCGGTCCACCCGCTCGTTTCGTCGGTTGGCTTTGGCATACAGAGTTCATTCCCTGTCTAAGATTGGATTGGACCAAGGGTTGCGGCGACAGGATCGGCAGCAAGCAGAAGGGGACCCGGCCGATCCCCGACTTGCGCATCCCGCCTCTCTGGCCGAGTGAGCACCCGCACACCCATTTCGTGGGTCGACTTAGGCATACGGAGTTCATTACCAGTCTAAGCATATAGAGTTCATTCCCAGTCTAAGATCAGATCGGACCGACCATTACGGCAGCAAATACTGGGCTCGGGCATGTGCTGGTGCCGTATTTTTCTTCACCGGGGCACCATCACCGGAGCATCGCCGAAGATCCTAACCGGCGACATTGGGGTTCCGACTATCGGGGGGGCCGGGGGGGGTGTGCGCACATGATGTGCGATGGGTGCTGGTACTTGGCCCTTATATTGGCCCCCTATCCCTCATCAAACCTTGAGAACTCACACCCCCTTAAAGAGCATTTGAGATTTTACAGGTTTGCTGGCAGTAGCCATTAAAGTGTCTGAAATGGGGACACTTTTTTCAAATGGTCACAAAATCTTGTACACTTTGAGTTTTTAGCTGAATTTTTTTATGCATGCCAACGAAAATACAAGGATCCCATCTAACGGGTTTGGGGCTAAAACTCCTTCCGAAAAAATATAAAAAAATCCTGAACCGTAAAACGTTTTGAAAATCGTGAAAAATAGAAAACGAGTCGTCTTGCCATGAAACTTCACGTGAAGGCTTAAGGGACCATTGTTTGAATTTACAAGCCATAAAAATGGCATTGCATGCAGAATTATGAAGATAGGCCTAAACCTACCTACAACCCTATCGATCCACGGCTTGCGCAACCCGTCTCTCTGGCCGGCGTAGTGCCCGCCCGCTTGCCCGCCCGCTTGCCCGCCCGCTCATTTCGTCAGTTGGCTTCGGCATACGGAGTTCATTCCCAGTATAAGATCACACCAGATTGAGGGTTGCAGCAGCAGGATTGGCAGCACACAGAGGGGGACACGATCGATCCCCCGCTTGCGCATCCCGCCCCTCTGGCCGGCTGAGCGCCCGTACGCTCGTTTTGTGGGTTGACTTAGGCACATAGAGTTCATTCCTAGTCTAAGCATATGGAGTTCATTCCCAATCTAAGATCGGACCGGACCGAAGGTTACGGTAGCACATGCTGGGCTCGGGCTTGTGCTGGTGTTGTATTTTTCTTCGTCGGGGCACCATCGTTGGAGAACCTGACCGGCGACACTCGGGTTCCGGTGATCGAGGGTGTCGGGGGGGTGTGCGCACATGATGTGAGATGGGTGCTGGTACTTGACACTTATATTGGCCCCCTATCCCTCATCAAACCTTGAGAACTCACACCCCCTTAAAGAGCATTTCAGATTTTACAGGTTTACTGCCAGTAGCCATTAAAGTGTCTGAAATGGGGACACTTTTTTCAAATGGTCACAAAATCTTGTACACCGTGAGTTTTTAGCTGAATTTTTTTGTGCATGCCAAAAAAAATACAAGGATCACGTCAACCAAGTTTGGGGGCAAAACTCCTTCCGAAAAAATTTTAAAAAATCTTGAACCGTAAAAAGTTTCAAAAATTGTGGAAAATAGAAAACGAGTCGTCTTGCCATGAAACTTCACGTGAAGGCTTAAGAGACCATTGTATGAATTTAGAAGCCATAAAAATGGCATTGGCACGTAGAAATGTGATGATATGCCTAAACCCACCTACCACGCTATCGATCCACGGCTTGCGCATCCCGTCTCTCTGGCCGGTGTAGTGCCCGTCCGCCCGTCCGCCCGCTCGTTTGGTCGGTTGGCTTAGGCGTACGGAGTTCATTCCCAGTTTAAGATCAGATCAGATCGAGGGTTGTGACAGCAGTATCGACAACACGTAGAGGGGGACCCGACCGATCCCCGGTGTCATGAGCCACCCTTGTATAGGGCCATGACCGGGACTTAGGTTGCCATGAGCCACCCATGTATAGGGCCATGGCCGGGTAGATCCCTTGTGCTAGGAAAAGTGTCCCCATTTCAAACATTGTAACGGTTACTTATAGCATAGCTCTAAAAGTTCTAAGGCTCTTTAGGGGGGTGAGCCGGCAGCATAGTGTTGGGCTGTCTCATCGGGTGCTATACAAGCTTAGGCCACCCACCAAGGGCTGCCCCCTGGCCCTGGTGATGGTGGGAGGTCCCGATGTATGATTCTCGTTTATAATAAAATTCACCTCGATTGAATGCCCGATTGTTGCCTCGATGCATTTTTTTCTTTCTCGATGTGAATGTGCCTTGTTGTTTGTGTATGCTTGAGATTGACCTCAATATATTGTGCCTTATTGTGAATGCTTGAGACTAACCATGGTTTATGGTTATTTGTTCAGATATTGATCTATTGAAGGCTGACTTGGGTGGAAGCGTCCATTCAAGTGCCACACGGGCTAGTACTTGTTGAGAGAAAGCTTAGTCTCTGACACGTGGTATCAAAGCACGGTTGAGAAGTGCTAGAAAAATGGATGAGATGGCCACAAGTGGTGGACCGGATCATCAACAGAGAATTGAGGAACTTGAGGCCGCGGTGGCCGTAACGAAAACTCATATGGTGACGAAAGATCGAGTGAGGGAGATCGAGACAACCCATCAGGAGTTGTCTGATACTCTCCACAATGTGAGCGAAGAGGCTAGAGATGCCTTGAACATTCTCCAAAAGGAGTTTGAGGAGCTCAGGGCCCAGGTGAGCATCCTACAAATGGCTGTGGCCAGATCAGGTTTGAGCTCGATGGACAGGGGACAAAGGCCCAAGGTGCCGGAGCCTCGATGCTATGAGGGGACAAGGGATGCTAAGGAACTTGAAAATTTCTTGTTTGACATGGAACAATACTTCCGAGCTGTACACACAAGTTCAGAGGAAGACAAGGTGACAATGGCGTCAATGTACCTCGTAGGGGATGCCAAGCTGTGGTGGCACTTCAAGTTTGTCGATGATGAGTGCCTGATTAAGACTTGGACAGATCTGAAGCGAGAACTAAAAAACCAATTTTTTTTGAAGAATGTGGAGTATATGGCTCGAAGGAGATTTCTAGAGTTGGTGCAAACCGAAACGGTGCGAGAGTTCGTAAGGAACTTTTCTACCCTGATGCTGGATATTCGGGACATGTTCGAAAAGGATAAGATGTTCTATTTTCTTGAGGGCCTCAAGCCTTGGGTGAGGACAGAACTACAAAGGTAGAAAGTGCAAGATGTGGCCACGGCCATGGCTGCAGCGGAACATCTTCATGATTACAATGATGGCTCCTTAAAACGGAAAAATCCTCCATCAACGGGCAGTAGCTTTAACTTTGGGAGTGGGGGAAAGATGACTAGGTTGGATCGACCCTTCGGTGAGGGATCAGACAGGAGGTCCTTGGGTCGAGATAGCACCCAGCCCAAGACAAACAACGCAGGGATTTTCAAGCCTAGGCAACCGCTAGCTTGCTTTCTTTGCAAGGGGCCGTATCGAATGGCTGAATGCCCACATCGAGGAGCCCTTAATGCCTTAAGGACCTCATCTCAAGAGTCCACAAAAGTGCCAGAGAGCGTTGAAGAAGCTGAAGAGGAGCCAGCCAGGATGGGCTCAATAAGGTTCCTCAGTGCCCTCCGCACCCAATTGAACACTATAAAGAAAGAGCAAAGTAGAGGCTTGATGTATGTGAACTTGACGATCAATGGGAAAGCCACCAAGGCCATGGTGGATACGGGTGCAACCGACACTTTCATCACATTGGAAGAAGCAAAAAGGTGTGGTCTTCAGATTAGTAAAGACTGCAGACGAATGAAGGCGGTCAATTCGCCAGCCTTTGCGATCAGTGGAAGCTCCAAAAGTGTGACAACCCGATTGGGGCCATGGGAAGGGAAGGTAGACTTCACAGTCTCCCCTATGGATGACTTTGATGTTATTCTCGGATTGGACTTCATGACGTTGGCTCAGGTGATCCCTATCCTCGCTGTTAGTTGCTTGTTGTTTTTAGGGGAACACCCATGTGTGGTGCCAGCCAATATCTTGCCAAAAAGTGGGAAGAAAATGATTTCGGCTTTGCAATTCAAGAAAGGGGTAAAGAGAGGGGAACCCTCTTTTATTGCCATGCCGATCTATAAAGAAGGGTCGGAAGTAGAACCAATACCCGATGGCGTGAAAAGAGTGTTGGAAGAATTCGAAGAGGTGATGCAAGAGATGTTGCCCAAGGTTCTACCCCCTCGACAAACAGTGGACCACAAAATTGAGCTCCTCCCAGGAACAAAACCCCCTGCTAGAGCTCCCTATCGCATGGCCCCGCCAGAGTTGGTCGAGTTGAGAAAATAGTTAGATGAGCTTCTACAAGTCGAGTTCATCCGACCATCAAAGGCTCCTTTCGGAGCACCAGTGTTATTCCAAAAGAAGCATGATGGGAGTTTGCGCTTATGTGTTGACTACAGGGCCCTGAACAAAGTCACCATAAGAAACAAATATCCTATCCCGCTTATAGCAGACTTATTTGATCAATTGAGCCGGGCCAAGTACTTCTCTAAACTGGACCTGAGATCTGGATACCATCAGGTCAGAATCGTTGAGGGAGATGAGCTAAAGACCACTTGTGTAACACGGTATGGCGCATTTGAATTTCTTGTTATGCCCTTTGGACTAACCAATGCTCCTGCCACATTTTGTACATTGATGAATCAGGTGTTCCATGACTACTTGACAAATTTGTAGTCATTTATTTAGATGATATAGTAGTGTACAGCTCCACCTTGGAAGAACATCAAGAACACCTACGTCGGGTATTTAAAAGGCTGCAGAACCACCAATTATATGTAAAAAGGGAGAAATGCGCGTTTGCTCAAACCCAAATCCACTTCCTCGGTCACATTGTCGAACATGGCCACATTCGAATGGACATGGAAAAGGTTAGGGCCATCAAGGAGTGGACAACACCAAAGAATGTTAGTGAACTCCACTTATTTTTGGGACTAGCCAACTATTATAGAAGGTTTGTGGAAGGGTACTCTCACAAGACCACGGCCTTCACGGAGTTATTAAAGAAGGAGCATAAATGGTGTTAGACCAACGAGTGCCAAGAGGCCTTTGAAAGATTGAAAGATACTATTATGAAAGATCCCATCTTAGCTCTCCCCGATATTGAAAAGCCTTTTGAAGTTCAGACGGGTGCATCAAATTTTGCTATTGGAGGTGTGCTTTTACAACAACATCACCCGATAGCATTTGAAAGTAGGAAGCTAAGTGAAGCGGAGAGGAAATATACGACCTAGGAAAAAGAGCTCCTAGTGGTGGTTCATTGCTTGAGGGCTTGGCGACATTACTTGTTGGGTTCACACTTTGTCGTAAAGATGGACAATGCAGCCGTTAGCCACTTTCTCACCCAACCAAGGCTTACGACGAAACAAGCTAGGTGGCAGGAATTTTTAGCGGAGTTCGACTTTCACCTTGAGCATACCGCTGGAAAAACCAATCAAGTGGCAGATGCATTAAGCAGACGACCAGAGTTGGTGGCCCTTAGAAGAATGGCCCCAATGGCAACTAGTAGAGCCACTACGAACATTCATAAGTTGATTGGAGATCATCTAGGGAAGGACCCGCAAGCCTATGCCATCTTGAAGCTAGTGGAAGAAGGGAAGTCCAAATACTTCTGGCAAGAAAATGGTGTCTTGTGGACCAAGGGGCCTCGAGTGTTTGTGCTAAGAGTAGGAGGGCTGAGACAGATGCTGATGAGGGAATGCCATGACACCCCATGGGCGGGACACCCAGGCTGGCAATGCACTTTAACGTTACTGAAACAAGGATACTATTGGCCCCACATGCGATAAGATGTGATGGACTACACGAAGACTTGCCTCATTTACCAACAAGACAAAGTCGAAAAGAGAAAACCTGTGAGCATGCTGGAACCATTATCGGTACCCACCAAACCATGGGAAAGCATCTCCCTTGATTTCATTTCGAGCTTACCCAAGGTTGGGGATCTTGGAACTATCTTGGTGGCAATTGATCGGTTCTCCAAGTATGCCACATTCATCCCCACTCACAAGTATTGTACAGCAGAAGACACAGCTCGACTATTGTTCAAACATGTGGTCAAATATTGGGGCCTCCCTCAAAACATCGTCAGTGATAGAGATCTGAAATTCATGGGGTCCTTTTGGAAGGAACTTTTCAAGATTTTGGGGTCCTAACTCAACATCTCTTCGAGCTACCATCCTCAGACAGATGGCTAAACGGAACGTTTCAATGGACTGTTTGTTGGAATATTTGAGGCACTTTGTCCAAGCCAACCAAAAGGACTGGCCTTCATTGTTGGAAGTTGCTCAACTCTACTTTAATTCCAATAAGAGCTCTTCCACTAACAAGAGCCCATTTGAGGTGGTCACCAGACAACTACCAAGGCTACCCCACACTTCCTTGGAACAATATGGAGGAAAGAATCCAAGAGCTTTCAACTTCAGCAAGGGGTGGAAACAAAACACAGAGATTGCACAAGCTTACCTGGAGAAGGCATCAAAGCGGATGAAAAAATGGGCAAACAAGAATCGCAGAGCTCAACAATTCCAAGTTGGTGATTTGGTTCTAGTCCGACTAGTTCCAGAACAAACCAGGTTCTTAAGAAAGAGAGATCGTAGACTGGTGCGCAAATATAAAGGTCCAGTAAGGGTCATTTCCAAGGTGGGGAACGCTTCTTACAAAATCGACCCACCGAAGTGGATGAAGGTGCACCCAGTATTTCATGTAAGCAACCTGAAGCCTTTCCATGCAGATCCTACAGATATTAGCCGAAGGGGGCCAACTAGAGCCGCCATCACCATGAAGCCACCCTCAGAGCGTCGAGTCGAAGAGATCTTAGCCGACAGGGAAACCAAGATATCTCGAAGACTAGTTCGGGAATACTTAGTGAAGTGAGAGGGCTTAGGACTAGAAGAAACTAGTTGGGAGAGAGAACACGACCTCCAGAGATTTCAAAGGAAGATTGAAGAATTTCAAGCCAACAAGTCAACGAAGACATCGATAGAATAGGTGGGGGAGGATGTCATGAGCCACCCTTGTATAGGGCCATGACCGGGACTTAGGTTACCATGAGCCACCCATGTATAGGGCCATGGCCGGGTAGATCCCTTGTGCTAGGAAAAGTGTCCCCATTTCAAACATTGTAACGGTTACTGGTAGCATAGCTTTGAAAGTTCTAAGGCTCTTTAGGGAGGGTGAGCCGGCAGCATAGTGTTGGGCTATCTCATCGGGTACTATGTGAGCTTAGGCCACCCACCAAGGGCTGCCCCCCTGGCCCTGGTGATGGTGGGAGGTCCCGATGCATGATTCTCATTTATAATAAAATTCACCCCGATTGAATGCCCGATTGTTGCCTCGATGCGTTTCTTTCTTTCTCGATGTGAATGTGCCTTGTTGTTTGTGTATGCTTGAGTTTGACCTCAATATATTGTGCCTTATTGTGAATGCTTGAGACTAACCATGGTTTATGGTTATTTGTTTAGATATTGATCTATTGAAGGCTGACTTAGGTGGAAGCATCCATTCAAGTGCCACACGGGCTAGTGCTTGTTGAGAGAAAGCTTAGTCCATAACACCCGGCTTGCGCATCCCACCCCTCTGGCCGGCTGAGCGCCTGTACGCTCGTTTCATGGGTTGACTTAAGCATATGGAGTTCATTCCCAATCTAAGCATACAGAGTTCATTCCCAGTCTAAGATCGAACTTGACCGAGGGTTGCAGTAGCACATGCTGGGCTCATGCATGTGCTGGTGCTGCATTTTTCTTCGTCGGGGCACCATCGTCGAAGCATTACTGGAGATCCTGACCGGCGCCATAGGGGTTCCGGTGATCGGGGAGGCGGGGGGGTGTGCGCACATGATGTGCGATGGCTGCTGGTACTTGGCCCTTATTTTGGCCCCCTATCCCTCATCAAACCTCAAGAACTCACACCCCCTTAAAGAGCATTTGAGATTTTACAGGTTTGCTGCCAGTAGCAATTAAAGTGTCTGAAATGGGGACACTTTTTTCAAATGGTCGCAAAATCTTGTACAGTTCAAGTTTTTAGCTAAATTTTTTTGTGCATGCCAACAAAAATACAAGGATCATGTCTACCAAGTTTGGGACCAAAACTCCTTTCGAAAAAATTTTAAAAAATCTTCAACCGTAAAAATTTTCAAAAATCATGAAAAATAGAAAACGAGTCGTCTTGCCATGAAACTTCACGTGAAGGCTTAAGGGACCATTGTATGAATTTATAAGCCATAAAATGGCATTGGCACGTAGAAATATGAAGATGTGCCTAAACCCACCTACCACCCTATCGATCCACGGTGTGCGCATCCCGTCTAAGCATATGGAGTTCATTCCCAGTCTAAGGTTGGACCAGACCGAGGGTTACGGTAGCACATGCTAGGCTCAGGCAAGTGTTGGTGCCATATTTTTCTTCCCCGGGGCACCATCGCTGGAGCATCACCGGAGAACCTGACCGACGGTATTGGGGTTCCAGCGATCGAGGGGGCCGGGGCCGTGTGCGCACATGATGTGCAATGGGTGCTGGTACTTGGCCCTTATATTGGCCCCCTATCCCTCATCAAACCTCGAGAACTCACACCCCCTTAAAGAGCATTTGAGATTTTACAGGTTTGCTGCCAGTAGCGATTAAAGTGTCTGAAATGGGGACACTTTTTTCAAATGGTCACAAAATCTTGTACACTTCGAGTTTTTAGCTAAATTTTTTTGTGCATGCCAACAAAAATACAAGGATCATGTCTACCAAGTTTTTGGCCAAAACTCCTTCCAAAAAATTTACAAATTCTCAAACTGTAAAAAGTTTTAAAAATCGTGAAAAATAGAAAACGAGTCGTCTTGCCATGAAACTTCACGTGAAGGCTTAAGGGACCATTGTATAAATTTACAAGCCATAAAAATGGCATTGGCACGTAGAAATATGAAGATGTGCGTAAACCCACCTACCACCCTATCGATCCACGGCTTGCGCATCCCGTCTCTCTGGTCTGCGTAGTGCCCGCCCGCCCACCCGCACGCTTGTTTCATCGATTGGCTTAGGCAAACGGAGTTCACTCCCAGTCTAAGATCGGACCAAACTGAGGGTTGCGGTAGTAGGATCGACAACACGTAGAGGGGGACCCGGCCGATCCCCGGCTTGCGCATCCCGCCCCTCTGGCCGGTTGAGCGCCCGTACGCTCGTTTCATGGGTTGACTTAGGCATACGGAGTTCCCAGTCTAAGCATACGGAATTCATTCCCAGTCTAACATCGAACTGAACCGAGGGTTGCAACAACACATGCTAGGCTAGGGCATGTGCTGGTGCTGCATTTTTCTTCGTCGGGGCACCATCGCTGGAGCATCACCGGAGAACCTGACCGGTGGCATTGGGGTTTCAATGATCGGGGGGGCCAGGGGGGTGTGCGCACATGATGTGTGATGGGTGCTGGTGCCTGGCCCTTATATTGGCCCCCTATCCCTCACCAAACCTTAAGAACTCGCATCCCCTTAAAGAGCATTTGAGATTTTACAGGTTTGCTGCCAGTAGCCATTAAAGTGTATAAAATGGGGACACTTTTTTCAAATGGTCACAAAATCTTGTACACTTCGAGTTTTTAGCCGAATTTTTTTGTGCATGCCAAAAAAAATACAAGGATCACGTCAACCAAGTTTGGGGCCAAAACTTCTTCTGAAAAAATTTAAAAAAATCTCAAATCGCAAAAGGTTTCGAAAATCCTGAAAAATAGAAAACGAGTCGTCTTGCCATGAAACTTCACGTGAAGGCTTAAGGGATCGTTGTATGAATTTACAAGCCATAAAAATGGCATTGGCACAAAGAAATATGAAGATGTGCCTAAACCCACCTACCACACTATCGATGCACGGCTTGCGCATCCCGTCTCTCTGACCGGCGTAGTGCCCGCCCGCCCGCCCGCCCGCTTGTTTCGTTGGTTGGCTTAGGCAAACGGAGTTCATTCCCAGTCTAAGATCGGACAAGACCGAGGGTTGCAGCAGCAAGATCGGCAGCAAGTAGAGGGTGACCCGGCCAATCCTCGGCTTGTGCATCCCGACCCTCTGGCCAACTGAGCGCCCGTACGCTTGTTTCGTGGGTTGACTTAGGCATACGGAGTTCCCAGTCTAAGCATACAGAGTTCATTCCCAGTCTAAGATCGGACCGAACTGAGGGTTGTGACGGCACATGCTAGGCTCGGGCATGTGCTGGTGCTGCATTTTTCTTCATCGGGGCACCATCGCCGGAGCATCGTCGGAGAACCTGACCGGTGGCATTGGGGTTTCGATGATCGGGGGGGCCAGGGGGTGTGTGCACATGATGTGTGATGGGTGCTAGTGCCTGGCCCTTATATTGGCCCCCTATCCCTCACCAAACCTCAAGAACTCGCATCCCCTGAAAGAGCATTTGAGATTTTAGAGGTTTGCTGCCAGTAGCCATTAAAGTGTATGAAGTGGGGACACTTTTTTCAAATGGTCACAAAATCTTGTACACTTCGAGTTTTTAGCTGAATTTTTTTGTGCATGCCAACAAAAATACAAGGATCATGTCTACCAAGTTTGGGGCCAAAAATCCTTCCAAAAAAATTTTAAAAAAATCCCAAACCACAAAAGGTTTCAAAAATCGTGAAAAAAAGAAAATGAGTCGTCTTGCCATGAAACTTCACGTCAAGGCTTAATGGACCATTGTATGAATTTACAAGCCATAAAAATGGCTTTGGCACGCAAAAATATGAAGATGTGCCTAAACCCACTTACCACACTATCGATCCACTGCTTGTGCATCCCATCTCTCTGGCCGACGTAGTGCCCACCCGCCCGCCCGCTCGCTTCGTTGGTTAGCTTAGGCATACGGAGTTCATTACTAGTCTAAGATCGGACCAAACCGAGGGTTGCATCAATAGGATTGGTAGCACGTAGAGGGGGACCCGGCCGATCCCTGGCTTGCGCATCTCGCTCCTCTGGCCGACTGAGCGCCTGCACGTTTTTTTCGTGGGTTGACTAAGGCATACAAAGTTCATTTCCAGTCTAAGCATACAGAGTTCATTCCCAGTCTAAGATCGGATCGGACTGAGGGTTGCGGCAGCACATGCTGGGCTCGGGCATGTGCTGGTGCCGCATTTTTCTTCACTGGGGCACCATCGTCGGAGCATCGCCGAAGAACCTGACCAGCGGCATTGGGGTTACAGTGATGGGGGGGCCGGCGGGGGGGTGTGCATACATGATGTGCGATGGGTGCTGGTACTTGGCCCCTATATTGGCCCCTATCCCTCATCAAACCTCGAGAACTCACACCCCCTTAAAGGGCATTTGAGATTTCACAGGTTTGCTGTCAGTAGGAATTAAAGTGTTCGAAATGGGGACATTTTTTTCAAATGGTCAAAAATCTTGTACACTTGGAGTTTTTAGCTGAATTTCTTTGTGCACGCCAAAAAAAAAAACAAGGATCACGTCTACCAGGTTTGGGGCCAAAACTCCTTCCGAAAAAATTTTAAAAAATCCTGAACCGCAAAAAGGTTTGAAAATCGTGAAAAATAAAAAATGAGTCGTCTTGCCAAGAAACTTCACGTGAAGGCTTAAGGGACCATTGTATGAATTTACAAGCCATAAAAATGGCATTGGCACACAGAAATATGAAGATGTGCCTAAACCCACCTACCACCCTATTGATCCACGGCTTGCCCATCCCGTCTCTTTGGCCGACGTAGTGCCCGCCCACCCGTCCGCTCACTCATTTCATCGATTGGCTTAGGCATACGGAGTTCATTCCAACTGTAAGATCAAACAGGACCAAGGGTTGCGGCAGCAAGATCGGTAGCACGTAGAGGGGGACGCGGTCGATCCCCTGCTTGCGCATCCCGCCCCTCTGGTCGGCTGAGCGCCCGCACGCTCGTTTCATCGGTTGGCTTAGGCATACGGAGTTCATTCCCAGTCTAAGATTGGACCGGACCAAGGGTTGCAGCAGCAGGATAGGCAGCACGCAGAGGGGGACCCGACCAATCCCCGGCTTGCGCATCCTGCCCCTCTGGCCTGCTGAGCGCTCGCACGCTCGTTTCGTGGGTTGACTTAGGCATACGCAGTTCATTCCCGGTCTAAGCATACAGAGTTCATTCCCAGTCTAGGATCAGATTGGACCGAGGGTTGCGGCAGCACATGCTGGCCGCAAGCATGTGCTGGTGCCGCATTTTTCTTCGTCGAGGCACCATCGCCGGAGCATCGCCGAAAAACCTGACCAGCGGCGTTGGAGTTCCGACGATCAGGGGGGCCGAGGGGGTGTGCGCACATTTTACATGTGCGATGGGTACTGGTACTTGGCCCTTATATTTGCCCCTATCCCTCATCAAACCTCGAGAACTCACACCCCCTTAAAGAGCATTTGAGATTTTACAGGTTTGCTGCTAGTAGCCATTAAAGTGTCTGAAATGGGGACATTTTTTTCAAATGGTCACAAAATCTTGTACACTTTGAGTTTTTAGCTGAATTTTTTTGTGCATGCCAAAAAAAACACAAAGATCAC
Source organism: Durio zibethinus (assembly GCF_047325235.1). Classification (NCBI taxonomy): domain Eukaryota; kingdom Viridiplantae; phylum Streptophyta; class Magnoliopsida; order Malvales; family Malvaceae; genus Durio; species Durio zibethinus. The sequence goes on along the minus strand of NC_143162.1, from coordinate 21,991,429 downwards.
GTCTACCAAGTTTGGGGCCAAGACTCCTTATAAAAAAATTTTAAGAAATTCCGAACTGTAAAAAGTTTCAAAAATCGTGAAAAAGAGAAAACGAGTCAACTTGCCATGAAACTTCACGTGAAGGCTTAAGGGACAATTGTATGAATTTACAAGCCATAAAAATGGCATTGGCACACAGAAATATGAGGATGTCCCTAAACCCACCTACCACCCTATCGATCCACGGCTGCGCATCTCGTCTCTCTGGTCGGTGTAGTGCCCGCCCACCCGCCCGTCCGCTCATTTCGTCGGATGGCTTAGGCATACGGAGTTCATTCCCCGTCTAGGATTAGACCAGACCAAGGGTTGCGGTAGCAGGATCGACAGCATGTAGAAGGGGACCCGACCGATCCCCGGCTTGTGCATCCCGCCCCTCTGGCCTGCTGAGCGCCCGCACACTCGTTTCGTGGCTTGACTTAGGCATACGGAGTTCATTCCCAGTCTAAGCATACGAAGTTCATTACCAGTCTAAGATTAGACTGGACCGAGGGTCGCGACAGCACTTCCTGGGCTCGAACATGTGCTGGTGCCACATTTTTCTTCGTCGGGGCACCATCGCCTGAGCATCACCGGAGAACCTGACCGACGGCATTAGGGTTCCGGCGATTGGGGGTGCCGGAGGGGCGTGCACACATGATGTGCGATGGGTGCTGGTACTTGGCCCTTATATTGGCCCCCTATCCCTTATCAAACCTCGAGAACTCACACTCCCTTAAAGAGCATTTGAGATTTTACAGGTTTGCTGCCAGTAGCCATTAAAGTGTCTGAAATGGGGACACTTTTTTCAAATGGTCACAAAATCTTGTACACTTCGAGTTCTTAGCTGAATTTTTTTGTGCATGCCAATGAAAATACAAGGATCACGTCTACCAAGTTTTTAGCCAAAACTCCTTCCAAAAAAATTTTAAAAATCTTGAACTGCAAAAAGTTTCAAAAATCTTGAAAAATAGAAAATGAGTCGTCTTGCCATGAAACTTCACGTGAAGGCTTAAGGGACCATTGTATGAATTTACAAGCCATAAAAATGGCATTGGCATGCAGAAATATGAAGATGTGCCTAAACCCACCTACCACCCTATCGATCCATGGCTTGCGCATCCCGTCTCTCTGGCCGGTGTAGTGCCCGCCGCTCATTTCATCGGTTCGCTTAGGCATGCGGACTTTATTCCCAGTCTAAGATCAGACCGGATTGAGGGTTGTGACAGCTGGATCGGTAGCATGTAGAGGGGGACTCGGGCGATCCCCGGCTTGTGCATCTCGCCCCTCTGGCCGACTGAGAGCCCGCACGCTCATTTCGTGGGTTAACTTAGGCATACGGAGTTCATTACCATTCTATGATCGGACCGGACCGAGGGTTGCGGCAGCACATTCTGGGCTTGGGCATGTGCTGGTGCCACATTTTTCTTCATCGGGGCACAATCGCCGGAGCATCGCCGGAGAACTTGACCGGCGGCATCGAGGTTCCGACGATTAGGGGTGTGGGGGGGTGTCGCACATGATGTGTGATGGGTGCTGGTACTTGGCCCTTATATTGGCCCCCTATCCCTCATCAAACCTTGAGAACTCACACCCTCTTAAAGAGCTTTTGAGATTTTACAGCTTTGCTGCCAGTAGCTATTAAAGTGTTTGAAATGGGGACACTTTTTTCAAATGGTCACAAAATCTTGTACACTTCGAGTTCTTAGCTGAATTGTTTTCTGCATGCCAACAAAAATACAAGGAACATGTCTACCAAGTTTGGGGCCAAAACTCCTTCCGAAAAAATTTTAAAAATCCTGAACCGCAAAAAGTTTCAAAAATCATGAAAAATAGAAAACAAGTCGTCTTGCCATGAAACTTCACGTGAAGGCTTAAGGGACCATTGCATGAATTTACGAGCCATAAAAAATGGTATTGGCATGCAGAAATATGAAGATGTGCCCAAACCCACCTACCACCCTATCGATCCACGGCTTGCGTATCCCATCTCTCTGGCCGGCGTAGTGCCCGTCCACCCGCCCGCCCTCTCGTGTCGTTGGTTGGCTTAGGCATACGAAGTTCATTCCCAGTCTAAGATTGGACCGGATCGAGGGTTGTGGCAGTAGGATTGGCAGCACGCAAAGGGGGACCCTACGATCCCTGGCTTACGCATGCAACCCCTTTGGCCGGCTGAGCGTCGCACGCTCGTTTTGTGGTTTGACTTAGGCATACGGAGTTCATTCCCAGTCTAATCGTATGGAGTTCATTCCTGGTCTAAGATCAGACCGGACTGAGGGTTGCAGCAGCACATGCTAGGCTTGGGCATGTGCTGGTGCCGCATTTTTCTTCATCAGGGCACCATCACCGGAGCATCGTCGGAGAACCTGACCGGCGGCATTGGGGTTTCGACGATTGGGGGGCCGGGGGGTTGTGCGCACATTAAGGCTTAAGGGACCATTGTATGAATGTACAACCCATAAAAATGGCATTGGCACGTAGAAATATGAAGATGTGCCTAAACCCACTACCACCCTATGGATCGACGGCTTGCGCATCCCGTCTCTCTGGCCAGCGTATTGGCCGCCTTCCTGCCCGTCCGCTCGTTTCGTTAGTTGGCTTAGGCATACGGAGTTCATTCCCAGTCTAAGATCAGATCGAAATGAGGGTTACGGTAGCAGGATCAGTAGCACACAGAGGGGGAACCCGGCTGATCCCCGGCTTGTCATCCAGCCCCTCTGGCCGGTTGAGCGCTCGCACGCTCATTCCGTGGGTTGACTTAGGCATACGGAGTTCATTCCCAGTCTAAGCACACAAAGTCCATTATCAGTCTAAGATTGGATAGGACCGAGGGTTGCGGTAGCACATGCTGGGCTCGGGCATGTGCTGGTGCCACATTTTTCTTTGTCGGGGCACCATCGCCCGAGTATCGCAGGAGAACTTGACCGGCGGTATTGGGGTTCTGGCGATCTGGGGGGCCGGGGGGGTGTGCGCTCATGATGTGCGATGGGTGCTGGTACTTGGCCCTTATATTGGCCCACTGTCCCACATCAAACCTCGAGAACTCACACCCCCTTAAAGGGCATTTGAGATTTTAGAGGTTTGCTGCCATTAGCCATTAAAGTGTCTGAAATAGGGACACTTTTTGAAATGGTCACAAAATCTTGTACACTTCGAGTTTTTAGCTGAATTTTTTCGTGCATGCCAAAAAAAATACAAGGATCATGTCTACCAAGTTTGGGCCCAAAACTCCTTCTGAAAAAATTTTAAAAAATCCCGAACCGCAAAAGGTTTCAAAAATCATGAAAAATAGAAAACGAGTTGCCTTGCCAAGAAACTTAACGTGAATGCTTAAGGGACAATTGTACGAATTTAGAAGCCATAAAAATGGCATTGGCACACAGAAATATGAGGATGTCCCTAAACCCACCTACCACCCTATCGATCCACGGCTGCGCATCTCGTCTCTCTGGTCGGTGTAGTGCCCGCCCACCCGCCCGTCCGCTCATTTCGTCGGATGGCTTAGGCATACGGAGTTCATTCCCCGTCTAGGATTAGACCAGACCAAGGGTTGCGGTAGCAGGATCGACAGCATGTAGAAGGGGACCCGACCGATCCCCGGCTTGTGCATCCCGCCCCTCTGGCCTGCTGAGCGCCCGCACACTCGTTTCGTGGCTTGACTTAGGCATACGGAGTTCATTCCCAGTCTAAGCATACGAAGTTCATTACCAGTCTAAGATTAGACTGGACCGAGGGTCGCGACAGCACTTCCTGGGCTCGAACATGTGCTGGTGCCACATTTTTCTTCGTCGGGGCACCATCGCCTGAGCATCACCGGAGAACCTGACCGACGGCATTAGGGTTCCGGCGATTGGGGGTGCCGGAGGGGCGTGCACACATGATGTGCGATGGGTGCTGGTACTTGGCCCTTATATTGGCCCCCTATCCCTTATCAAACCTCGAGAACTCACACTCCCTTAAAGAGCATTTGAGATTTTACAGGTTTGCTGCCAGTAGCCATTAAAGTGTCTGAAATGGGGACACTTTTTTCAAATGGTCACAAAATCTTGTACACTTCGAGTTCTTAGCTGAATTTTTTTGTGCATGCCAATGAAAATACAAGGATCACGTCTACCAAGTTTTTAGCCAAAACTCCTTCCAAAAAAATTTTAAAAATCTTGAACTGCAAAAAGTTTCAAAAATCTTGAAAAATAGAAAATGAGTCGTCTTGCCATGAAACTTCACGTGAAGGCTTAAGGGACCATTGTATGAATTTACAAGCCATAAAAATGGCATTGGCATGCAGAAATATGAAGATGTGCCTAAACCCACCTACCACCCTATCGATCCATGGCTTGCGCATCCCGTCTCTCTGGCCGGTGTAGTGCCCGCCGCTCATTTCATCGGTTCGCTTAGGCATGCGGACTTTATTCCCAGTCTAAGATCAGACCGGATTGAGGGTTGTGACAGCTGGATCGGTAGCATGTAGAGGGGGACTCGGGCGATCCCCGGCTTGTGCATCTCGCCCCTCTGGCCGACTGAGAGCCCGCACGCTCATTTCGTGGGTTAACTTAGGCATACGGAGTTCATTACCATTCTATGATCGGACCGGACCGAGGGTTGCGGCAGCACATTCTGGGCTTGGGCATGTGCTGGTGCCACATTTTTCTTCATCGGGGCACAATCGCCGGAGCATCGCCGGAGAACTTGACCGGCGGCATCGAGGTTCCGACGATTAGGGGTGTGGGGGGGTGTCGCACATGATGTGTGATGGGTGCTGGTACTTGGCCCTTATATTGGCCCCCTATCCCTCATCAAACCTTGAGAACTCACACCCTCTTAAAGAGCTTTTGAGATTTTACAGCTTTGCTGCCAGTAGCTATTAAAGTGTTTGAAATGGGGACACTTTTTTCAAATGGTCACAAAATCTTGTACACTTCGAGTTCTTAGCTGAATTGTTTTCTGCATGCCAACAAAAATACAAGGAACATGTCTACCAAGTTTGGGGCCAAAACTCCTTCCGAAAAAATTTTAAAAATCCTGAACCGCAAAAAGTTTCAAAAATCATGAAAAATAGAAAACAAGTCGTCTTGCCATGAAACTTCACGTGAAGGCTTAAGGGACCATTGCATGAATTTACGAGCCATAAAAAATGGTATTGGCATGCAGAAATATGAAGATGTGCCCAAACCCACCTACCACCCTATCGATCCACGGCTTGCGTATCCCATCTCTCTGGCCGGCGTAGTGCCCGTCCACCCGCCCGCCCTCTCGTGTCGTTGGTTGGCTTAGGCATACGAAGTTCATTCCCAGTCTAAGATTGGACCGGATCGAGGGTTGTGGCAGTAGGATTGGCAGCACGCAAAGGGGGACCCTACGATCCCTGGCTTACGCATGCAACCCCTTTGGCCGGCTGAGCGTCGCACGCTCGTTTTGTGGTTTGACTTAGGCATACGGAGTTCATTCCCAGTCTAATCGTATGGAGTTCATTCCTGGTCTAAGATCAGACCGGACTGAGGGTTGCAGCAGCACATGCTAGGCTTGGGCATGTGCTGGTGCCGCATTTTTCTTCATCAGGGCACCATCACCGGAGCATCGTCGGAGAACCTGACCGGCGGCATTGGGGTTTCGACGATTGGGGGGCCGGGGGGGTTGTGCGCACATTAAGGCTTAAGGGACCATTGTATGAATGTACAACCCATAAAAATGGCATTGGCACGTAGAAATATGAAGATGTGCCTAAACCCACTACCACCCTATGGATCGACGGCTTGCGCATCCCGTCTCTCTGGCCAGCGTATTGGCCGCCTTCCTGCCCGTCCGCTCGTTTCGTTAGTTGGCTTAGGCATACGGAGTTCATTCCCAGTCTAAGATCAGATCGAAATGAGGGTTACGGTAGCAGGATCAGTAGCACACAGAGGGGGAACCCGGCTGATCCCCGGCTTGTCATCCAGCCCCTCTGGCCGGTTGAGCGCTCGCACGCTCATTCCGTGGGTTGACTTAGGCATACGGAGTTCATTCCCAGTCTAAGCACACAAAGTCCATTATCAGTCTAAGATTGGATAGGACCGAGGGTTGCGGTAGCACATGCTGGGCTCGGGCATGTGCTGGTGCCACATTTTTCTTTGTCGGGGCACCATCGCCCGAGTATCGCAGGAGAACTTGACCGGCGGTATTGGGGTTCTGGCGATCTGGGGGGCCGGGGGGGTGTGCGCTCATGATGTGCGATGGGTGCTGGTACTTGGCCCTTATATTGGCCCACTGTCCCACATCAAACCTCGAGAACTCACACCCCCTTAAAGGGCATTTGAGATTTTAGAGGTTTGCTGCCATTAGCCATTAAAGTGTCTGAAATAGGGACACTTTTTGAAATGGTCACAAAATCTTGTACACTTCGAGTTTTTAGCTGAATTTTTTCGTGCATGCCAAAAAAAATACAAGGATCATGTCTACCAAGTTTGGGCCCAAAACTCCTTCTGAAAAAATTTTAAAAAATCCCGAACCGCAAAAGGTTTCAAAAATCATGAAAAATAGAAAACGAGTTGCCTTGCCAAGAAACTTAACGTGAATGCTTAAGGGACAATTGTACGAATTTAGAAGCCATAAAAATGGCACTGGCACGTAGAAATATGAAGATGTGCCTAAACCCACCTACCACCCTATCGATCCACGGCTTGCACAACCCGTCTCTCTGGCCGGGGTAGTGCCCGCCCACCCGCCCGCCCGCTCGTTTTGTCGGTTAGCTTAGGCATACGGAGTTCATTCCTAGTCTAAGATGGGACCGGATCGAGGGTTGGGGCAGCAGGATTGGCAGCACGCAGAGGGGGACCCGGTCGATCCCCAGCTTGCGCATCCCGCCCCTCGGGCCGACTGAGCGCCCACACTTTCGTTTCATGGGTTGACTTAGGCATACGAAGTTCATTCCCAGTCTAAGCATACGGAGTTCATTCCCAGTCTAGGCTTGGACTGGACCTAGGGTTGTGGCAGCACATGCTGGGCTCGGGCTTGTGCTGGTGTCACATTTTTCTTCACCGGGGAACCATCGCCAGAGCATCGTCGGAGAACCTGATCGACGGCATTGGGGTTCCGGGGATCAAGGGGGCCAGGGGGTGTGCGCACATGATGTGCGATGGGTGCTGGTACTTGGCCCTTATATTGGTCCCCTATCCCTCATCAAACCTCGAGAACACACGCCCTCTTAAAGAGCATTTGCGATTTTACAGGTTTGCTGCCAGTAGCCATTAAAGTGTCTGAAATGGGGACACTTGTTTCAAATGGTCACAAAATCTTGTACACTACGAGTTTTTAGCTGAATTTTTTTATGCATGCCAACAAAAATACAAGGATCACGTCCACCAAGTTTGGGGCCAAAAAACCTTCCAAAAACATTTTAAAAAATCCCGAACTGCAAAATGTTTCAAAAATCATGAAAAATAAAAAACGAGTCGTCTTGCCATTAAACTTCACATGAAGGCTTAAGGGACCATTGCATGAATTTACAAGCCATAAAAATGGCATTGGCATGCAGAAATATGAAGATGTGCCTAAACCCACCTACCACCCTATCGATCCACGGCCTGCGCATCCCGTCTCTTTGGCCGACGTAGTGCCGCCCGCCCGCTCATTTTGTCGGTTGGCTTGGGCATACGAAGTTCATTCCCAGTCTAAGATCAGACCGGACAGAGGGTTGTAGCAGCAGGATCGGCAACACACAGAGGGGGACCCGGCTGATCCCCGGCTTGTGCATCTCTCCCCTCTGGCCGGCTGAAAGCCCGTACGCTCGTTTTGTTGGTTGACTTAGGCATACGGAGTTTATTCCCAATCTAAGCATACAGAGTTCATTCCCAGTCTAAAATCAGACTGGACCGAGAGTTACGGTAGCACATGTTGGTCTCGGGCATGTGCTGGTGCCGTATTTTTCTTCGTCGGGGCATCATCGCCGGAGCATCGCCGGAGAACCTGACCGGCGGCATTAGGGTTTAGGGGATCGAGGGAGCCGGGGGGTGTGCGCACATGATGTGCGATGGGTGCTGGTACTTGGCCCTTATATTGGCCCCCTATCCCTCATTAAACCTCAAGAACTCACACCTCCTTAAAGAGCATTTGAGATCTTACAGGTTTGCTGCCTGTAGCCATTAAAGTGTCTTAAATGGGGACACTCTTTTTAAATGGTCACAAAATCTTGTACACTTCGAGTTTTTAGCTGAATTCTTTTGTGCATGCCAAAAAAAATACATGGATCAAGTCTACCAAGTTTTGGGTCAAAACTCCTTTCGAAAAAATTTTAAAAAATCCCGAACCGCAAAAAGTTTCAAAAATCATGAAAAATAGAAAACGAGTCGTCTTGCCTTGAAACTTCACGTGAAGGCTTAAGGGACCATTGTATAAATTTACAAACCATAAAAATGGCATTGGCACATAGAAATATAAAGGTGTGCCTAAACGAACCTACCACCCTATCGATCCACAGCTTACGCATCCCGTCTCTCTGGCTGGCATAGTGCCCGCCCACCCATCCGTCCGCTCGTTTCATCGATTGGCTTAGGCATAAAGAGTTCATTCCCAGTCTAGGATCGGATCAAATCGAGGGCTACGGCAGCAGGATCGGCAGCACATAGAGGGGGACCCAGTCGATCCCCAGCTTGTGCATCCCGCCCCTCTGGCCGAATGAGCGCCCGTACGCTCGTTTCGTGGGTTGACTTAGGCATACAAAGTTCATTCCCCGTCTAAGCATACGGAGTTCATTCCCAGTCTAGGATTGGACTGGACCGAGGGTTGTGGCAGCGCATGCTGGGCTCGGGCTTTTGCTGGTGTCGCATTTTTCTTCGTCGGGGCACCATCGCCCGATCATCGTCAGAGAACCTGATCGGCGGCATTGGGGTTCCGGGGATCGAGGGGGCCAGGGGGGTGTGCGCACATGATGTGTGATGGGTGCTGGTTCTTGGCCCTTATATTGGCCCCCTATCCCTCATCAAACCTCGAGAACTCACACCCCCTTAAAGAGCATTTGAGATTTTACAGGTTTGCTGCCAGTAGCCATTAAAGTGTCTGAAATGGGGACACTTGTTTCAAATGGTCACAAAATCTTGTACACTTCGAGTTTTTACCTGAATTTTATTGTGCGTGCCAACAAAAGTACAAGGATCATGTCTACCAAGTTTGGGGCCAAAAATCCTTCCAAAAAAATTTTAAAAAATCTCGGACCGCAAAAAGTTTCAAAAATCATGAAAAATAGAAAACGAGTCATCTTGTCATGAAAATTCATGTGAAGGCATAAGGGACCATTGTATGAATTTACAAGCCATAAAAATGGCATGGGCATGTAGAAATATGAAGATTTGCCTAAACCCACCTACCACCCTATCGATCCACGGCTTGCGCATCCTGTCTCTCTGGCCGGCGTAGTGCCCGCCCGCCTGCCCACCCGTTCGTTTCGTCGGTTGGCTTAGGCATATGGAGTTCATTCCTAGTCTAAGATCAGACCAGACCGATGGTTGCAGTAGTAGGATCGACAGCATGCAGAGGGGGATGCGACCGATCCCCGGCTTGCATATCCCGCCCCTCTGTCCGGCTGAGCGCCCGCACGCTCGTTTCGTGGGTTGACTTAGGCATACGGACTTCATTCCCAATCTAAGCATACGGACTTCATTCCCAGTCTATGATCAGACCAGACCGAGGGTTGCGACAGGAGATGCTGGGCTCGGGCATGAGCTGGTGCCGCATTTTTCTTCATCGGGGCCCCATCGTCGGAGCATCGTTGAAGAACCTAACCGACGGCATTGGGTTCCGCTGATCGTGGGGCTGGTACTTGGCCCTTATATTGGCCCCCTATCCCTCATCAAACCTCGAGAACTCACACCCCCCTAAAAAGCATTCGAGATTTTACAGGTTTGCTGCCAGTAGCCACTAAAGTATTTGAAATGGGGACACTTTTTTCAAATGGTGGCCAAAATCTTGTACACTTCGAGTTTTTAGCTGAATTTTTTTGTGCAATTCAACAAAAATTCAGGGATCACGTCTACCAAGTTTGGGGCCAAAACACCTTCTGAAAAATTTTTAAAAAATCCTGAACCGCAAAAAGTTTTAAAAATCGTGAAAAATAGAAAATGAGTCGTTTTGCCATGAAACTTCACGTGAAGGCTTAAGGGACCATTATATGAATTTACAAGCCATAAAAATGGCATTGGAACGTAGAAATATGAAGATGTGCCCAAACACACCTACCACCCTATCGATACACGGCTTGTCATCCCGTCTTTCTGGCCGGCATAGTGCCTGCCCGCCCGCCCGCTCGTTTCGTCAGTTGGCTTAGGCATACGGAGTTCATTCCCAGTCTAAGATTAGATCGAACTGAGGGTTACAGCAGCAGGATTGACAGCACGTAGAGGGGGACCCAACCGATCCCCTGCTTGCGCATCCCACCCCCCTGGTCGACTGAGCACCCGCATGCTTATGTCGTGGGTTGACTTAGGCATACAGAGTTCATTCCCAGTTTGAGATTGGATCGAAGTGAGGGTTGCAGTAGCACATGCTGGGCTCGGGCATTTGCTGGTGCCAGATTTTTATTCGTCGAGGCACCATCGCCGGAGAACCTACCAGGCGGCATTGGGGTTACGATGATCGGGGGGGCCGGGGGGGGTGTGCGCACATGATGTGCGATGGGTGCTGGTACCTGGCCCTTATATTGGCCCCCTATCCCTCATCAAACCTCGAGAACTCACACCCCCTTAAAGAGCATTTGAGATTTTATAGGTTTGCTGCCAGTAGCCATTAAAGTGTCTGGAATGGGGACACTTTTTTCAAATGGTTACAAAATCTTGTACACTTCGAATTTGTAGCTGAATTTTTTTTTTTGAATACCAACAAAAATACTAGGATCACGTCTAACAAGTTTGGGGCCAAAACTCCTCCCAAAAAAATCATGAAAAACAGAAAATGAGTCGTCTTGTCGTGAAACTTCACATGAAGGCTTAAGGGAACATTGTATGGATTTACAAGCCATAAAAATGGCATTGGCATGCAGAAATGTGAAGATGTGCCTAAACCCACCTACCACCCTATCGATCCACGACTTGCGCATCCCATCTCTCTGGCTGACGTAGTGCCCGCCCGTCCGCCCGCCCTCCCGCTCGTTTCATCAGTTGGCTTAGGCATACAGAGTTCATTCCTAGTCTAACATCGGACAGGATCGAGGGTTGTGGTAGCAGGATCGGCAACACGTAGAGGGGGACCCAGTCGATCCCCGGCTTGCACATCTCGCCCCTCTGGTCAGCTGAGCGCCCGCACGCTCATTTCGTGGGTTGACTTAGGCATATAGAGTTCATTCCCAGTCTAAGCTACGAAGTTCATTCCCAGTCTAAGATCAGACCGGACCAAAGGTTGTGGCAACACATGCTGGGCTCAGACATGTGCTGGTGCAGCATTTTTCTTCACCGGGGCACCATCGCCGGAGCATCACTGGAGAACCTGACCGGCGGCATTGGCGTTCCGACGGTCAGGGGGGCCAGGGGGGTGTGCGCATATGATGTGCGATGGGTGCTGGTACTTGGCCCTTATATTGGCCCCCTATCCCTCATCAAACCTCGAGAACTCACACCTCCTTAAAGAGAATTTGAGATTTTATAGGTTTGCTGCTAGTAGCCATTAAAGTGTCTGAAATGGGGACACTTTTTTCAAATGGTCACAAAATCTTGTACACATTGAGTATTTAGCTGAATTGTTTTGTACGTGCCAACAAAAATACAAGGATCACGTGTACCAAGTTTGGGGAAAAAACTCCTTCCGAAAAAATTTGAAAAAATTTAAAAAAATCTCGAATCGTAAAAAGTTTTGAAAATCGTGAAAAATAGAAAACGGGTCGTCTTGCCATGAAACTTCATGTGAAGGCTTAAGGGGCCATTGTTTGAATTTACAAGTGATAAAAATGGCATTGGCATGCAGAAATATGAATATGTGCCTAAACCCACCTTCCACCCTATCAATCCATGGCTTGCGCATCCCGTCTCTCTGGCTGACGTAGTGCCCTCCCACCCGCCCGCCTGCTCGTTTCGTCAGTTGGCTTATGCATACGGAGTTCATTCCTAGTCTAAGATTAGACCGGACCAAGGGTTGTGCCAGCAAGATCGGCAGCACATAGTGGGGGACCCGGTCGATCCCCGACTTGCACATTCCGCCCCTCTGGACGGCTGAGCGCCTGCACGCTCGTTTTGTGGGTTGACTAAGGCATACGGAGTTTAGTCGCAGTCTAAGCATACGGAGTTCATTCCCAGTCGAAGATCGGATTGGACCGAGAGTTGCGGCAGCACATGTTAGGCTGGGGCATGTGCTGGTGCCGCATTTTTCTTCATCGGGGTGCCATTGTCGGAGCATCGCAGGAGAACCTGACCGGTGGCATTGGGGTTCCGACGATCAAGCGGGCCGGGGGGGTGTGCTCACTTGATGTGCGATGGGTGCTGGTACTTGGCCCTTATTTTGGCCCCCTATCCCTCATCAAACCTTGAGAACTCACACCCCCTTAACGAGCATTTGAGATTTTATAGGTTTGCTACCAGTAGCCATTAAAGTGTCTGACATGGGGAAACTTTTTTCAAATGGTCACAAAATCCTGTACACTTCGAGTTTTTAGCTGAATTTTTTTGTGCATGCCAATAAAAATAAAAGGATCACGTCTACCAAGTTTGCGGCTAAAACTACTTCTGAAAAAATTTTAAAAAATCCCTAACCGTAAAAAGTTTTAAAAATCGTGAAAAATAGAAAACGAGTCGTCTTGCCATGAAACTTCACGTGAAGGCTTAAGGGACCATTGTATGAATTTACAAGCCATAAACATGGCATTGGCACGCAAAAATATGAAGATGTGCCTAAACCCACCTACCACCATATCGATTCACGGCTTGCGCAACCCGTCTCTCTGGCCGATGTAGCGCCCGTCCGCCTGCCCGCCTGCTCGTTTCGTCGGTTGGCTTAGGTATAGGAAGTTCATTCCTAGTCTAAGATCGGATCGGATCGAGGGTTGCTGTAGCAGGATCAACAGCACGTAGAGGGGGACCCGATCGATCCCCTGCTTGTGCATTCCGCCCCTCTGGTCGGCTAAGCACCTGCCTGCTCGTTTCATGGGTTGACTTAGGCATACGAAGTTCATTGCCAGTCTAAGCATACGGAGTTCATTCCCAGTCTAAGATCGGACCGGACCGAGGGTTTCGACAGCACATGCTAGGCTTGCGCATGTGCTGGTGCCACATTTTTCTTCGTCAGGGCACCATCGTCAGAGCATCGCAGGAGAACCTGACCAGCGGCATTGGGGTTCTAGCGATCGGAGGGGTCGGGGAGGGTGTGCGCACATGATGTGCGATCGGAGGGTGTGCGCACATGATGTGCATGCCAACAAAAATACAAGGATCATGTCTACCAAGTTTGGGGCCAAAACTCCTTCCGAAAAAATTTTCAAAAATCCTGAACCGCATAAAGTTTCAAAAATCATGAAAAATAGAAAACAAGTCATCTTGCCATGAAACTTCACGTGAAGGCTTAAGGGACCATTGTATGAATTTACAAGCCATAAAAATGGCATTGTCACGCAGGAATATGAAGATGTGCCTAAACCCACCTACCACCCTATCCATCCACGGCTTGTGCATCCCATCTCTCTGGGCGGCGTAGTGCCCGCCTGCCCGTTCGTCCGCCCGCCCGCTCGTTTCGTCAGTTGGCTTAGGCATACGGAGTTGATTCCCAGTCTAAGATTGGACCAGACCGAGGGTTGCAGTAGCAGGATTGGCAGCACGTAGAGGGGGACTCGATCGATCCCCGACTTGCACATCCTGCCCCTCTTGCCGACTGAGCGCCTGTATGCTCGTTTTATGGGTTAACCTAGGCATACGGGGTTCTTTCCCAGTCTAAGCATATGGAGTTCATTCCCAGTCTAAGATCAGACCGGACCGAGGGTTGCGGCAGCACATGCTGGGGTCGGGCATGTGCTGGTGCTGTATTTTTCTTCGTCGGGGCACGATCGTCGGAGCATCGCCGGAGAACCTGACCGGCGGCATTGAGGTTCCGATGATCGGGGGGCCGGGGTGGGTGTGCGCTCATGATGTGTGATGGGTGCTGGTACTTGGCCCTTATATTGGTCCCCTATCCCTCATTAAACCTCGAGAACTCACACCACCTTAAAGAGCATTTGAGATTTTACAGGCTTACTGCCAGTAGCCATTAAAGTGTCTGAAATTGGGACACTTTTTTCAAATGGTCACAAAATCTTGTACACTTCGAGTTTTTAGCTGAATTGTTTTGTGCATGCCAACAAAAATATGAGGATCATGTCTACCAAGTTTGGGGCCAAAACTCCTTCCGAAAAAATTTAAAAAAATCTCAAACCGCAAAAAGTTTTGAAAATCGTGAAAAATAAAAAATGAGTCGTCTTGCCATGAAACTTCACGTGAAGGCTTAAGAGACCATTGTATGAATTTACAAGCCATATAAATTGCATTGGCTCACAGAAATATGAAGATATGCCTAAACCCACCTACCACCCTATCAATCCACAGCTTGCGCATCCCGTCTCTCTGGCTGACATAGTGCCCGCCCGCCCGCCCGTTCGTTTCATCTGTTGGCTTAGGCATACAGAGTTCATTCCCAATCTAAGATCAGACCAGACCGAGGGTTGTGGTAGCAGGATCGACAGCACACAGAGGGGGACCCGGTCGATCCTCGGCTTGTGCATCCCACTCTTTTGGCTGGCTGAGCGCCCGCACGCTCGTTTCGTGGGTTAACTTAGGCATACGGAGTTCATTCCCAGTCTAGGCATACGGAGTTCATTCCCAGTCTAAGATTGAGCCGGACCGAGGGTTGCGGTAGCACATGCTGGGCTCGAGCATGTGCTGGTGCCATATTTTTCTTCACCGGGGCACCATCGCCGGAGAACCTGACCGGCGGCATTGGGGTTCCGACGGTCGGGGGGGCCGGGGGGGTGTGCGCACATGATGTACGATGGGTGCTGGTACTTGGCCCTTATATTGGCCCCCTATCCATCGTCAAACCTCGAGAACTCACACCCCCTTAAAGAGCATTTGAGATTTTATAGGTTTGCTGCCAGTAGCCATTAAAGTGTCTGAAATAGGGACACTTTTTTCAAATGGTCACAAAATCTTGTACACTTCGAGCTTTTAGCTGAATGTTTTTGTGCATATCGAAAAAAATACAAGGATCACGTCTACCAAGTTTTGGGCCAAAACTCCTTCTGAAAAACTTTTAAAAAATCCCGAATCGTAAAAAGTTACGAAAATCTTGAAAAATAGAAAACGAGTCCTCTTGCCATGAAACTTCACATGAAGGCTTAAGGGACCGTTGTATGAATTTACAAGCCATAAAAATGGCGTTGGCACGCAGAAATATGAAGATGTGCCTAAACCCACCTACCACCCAATCGATCCACGACTTGCGCATCCCGTCTCTCTGGCCGACGTAGTGCCCGCCCGCCCGCTCATTTCATCGGTTGGCTTAGGCATACGGAGTTCATTCCCAGTCTAAGATTGGACCGGATCAAGGGATGCAGTAGCAGGATCGGTAGCACGCAGAGGGGGACCCGACCGCTCCTCGACTTACGCATCCCTCCCCTTTGGCCGGCTGAGCACCCGCACGCTCGTTTCGTGGGTCGACTTAGGCATACGAAGTTCATTCCTAGCCTAAGATCGGACCGGACCAATGGTTGCAGTAGCACATGCTGAGCTTGGGCTTGTGCTGATGCTGCATTTTTCTTCGTCGGGGCACCATCGTCGGAGCATCGTTGAAGAACCTGACCGGCGGCATTGGGGTTCCGACGATCGGGAGGGCCGGGGGGGTGTACGCACATGATGTGCGATGGGTGCTGGCACTTGGCCCTTATATTGGCCCCCTATCCCTCATCAAACCTCTAGTACTCACGCTCCCTTAAACAGCATTTGAGATTTTACAGGTTTGCTGCCAGTAGCCATTAAAGTATCTAAAATGGCGACACTTTTTTCAAATGGTCACAAAATCTTTTACACTTCGAGTTTTTAGCCGACTTTTTTTATGCATGCCAACAGAAATACAGGGATTACGTCTACCAAGTTTTGGGCCAAAACTCCTTCCGAAAAAATTTTAAAAAATCTCAAACCGTAAAAAGTTTCAAAAATCATGAGAAATAGAAAACGAGTCGTCTTGGCATGAAACTTCACGTGAAGGCTTAAGGGACCATTGTATGAATTTACAAGCCATATAAATGGCATTGGCATGTAGAAATATGAAAATGTGCCTAAACCCACCTACCACCCTATCGATCCACGGCTTGCGCATCCCGTCTCTATGGCTGCCGCAGTGCCCACCCGCCCGCCCGTTCGTTTCGTCCGTTGGCTTAGGCATACGGAGTTCATTCCCAGTCTAAGATCGGATCGGCCTAAGGGTTGCGGTAGCAGGATCGGCAGCACGTAGAGGGGGACCCTGCCGATCCCCGACTTGCGCATCCCGCCCCTCTGGTCGGCTGAGCGCACGCACGATCGTTTCGTGGGTTGACTTAGGCATATGGAGTTCATTCCAAGTCTAGGATCGGACTGGACCGAGGGTTGCGGCAGCACATGCTGGGCTCGAGCATGTGCTGCTGCAGCATTTTTCTTCGTCAGGGCACCATCGTCGGAGCATCTCCGGAGAACCTGACCGGCGGCATTGGGGTTCCGACGATCGGGGGTGCCGGGGGGGTTGTGGGCACATGATGTGTGATGGGTGCTGGTACTTAGCCCTTATATTGGCCCACTATCCCTCATCAAACCTCGAGAGCTCACACCCCCTCAAAGATCATTTGAGATTTTACAGGTTTGCTACCAGTACCCATTAAAGTGCCTGAAATGGGGACACTTTTTTCAAATGGTCACAAAATCTTGTACACTTCGAGTTTTTGGCTGAATTTTTTTTTTCATGCCAATAAAAATACAAGGATCACATCACCAAGTTTGGGGCCAAAACACCTTTCGAAAAAATTTTAAAAAATCCCAAACCGTAAAAAGTTTCAAAAATCGTGAAAAATAGAAAACGAGTCATCTTGCCATGAAACTTCACGTGAAGGCTTAAGGGACCATTGTATGAATTTATAAGCCATAAAAATGGCATTGGCGCACAGAAATATGAAGATGTGCCTAAACCCACCTACCACCCTATCGATCCACGGCTTGCGCATCCCGTCTCTCTGTTGGCTTTGGCATACGGGGAACCTGACCAGCGGCATTGGGGTTCCGATGATCGGGGCCGCCGGGGGGGTGTGCGCACATGATGTGCGATGGGTGCTGGTACTTGGCCCTTATATTGGGCCCCTATCCCTCATCAAACATTGAGAACTCACACCCCTCAAAGAGGATTTACGATTTTACAGGTTTGCTGCCAGTAGCCATTAAAGTGTCCGAAATGGGGACACTTTTTTCAAATGGTCACAAAATCTTGTACACTTCGAGTTTTAGCTGAATTTTTTTGTGCATGCCAAAAAAAATACAAGGGTCACGTCCACCAAGTTTGGGGCCAAACTCCTTTCGAAAAAATTTTAAAAAATCTCGAACCGTAAAAGGTTTGGAAAATCGTGAAAAATAGAAAATGAGTTGTCTTGCGATGAAACTTCACGTGAAGGCTTAAGGGACCATTGTATGAATTTACAAGCCTTAAAAATGGCATTGGCAAGTAGAAATATGAAGATGTGCCTAAACCCACCTACCGCCCTATCAATCCACAGCTTGCGCATCTCGTCTCTCTGGTCAGCGTAGTGCCCGCCCGTCCGTCCGCTCGTTTCATCGGTTGGCTTAGGCATACGGAGTTCATTCCCAGTCTAAGATCAAACCAGACTGAGGGATGTGGTAGCAGGATTGGCAGCACGCAGAGAGGGACCCAGCCGATCCCTGGGTTACGCATCCCGTCCCTCTAGCTGGCTGAGCGCCCGCATGCTCGTTTCGTGGGTTGACTTAGGCATACAGAGTTCATTCCCAGTCTAAGATCGGACCGGACCGAGTGTTGCGGCAGCACATGCTGGGCTTAGGCATATGCTGGTGCCGCATTTTTCTTCGCTGGGGCACCATCGCCGGAGCATCATTGGAGAACTTGGCCGATGGCATTGGGGTTCCGACCATCGGGGGGGCCAGGCGGGCTGTGCGCACATGATGTGCGATGGCTGCTGGTACTTGGCCCTTATGTTGGCCCCCTATCCCTCAGCAAACCTCGAGAACATACACCCCCGTAAAGAGCATTTGAGATTTTACAGGTTTTCTGCCAGTAGCCATTAAAGTGTCTGAAATGGGGACACTTTTTTCAAATGGTCCCAAAATCTTGTGCACATCGAATTTTTAGCTGAATTCTTTTATGCAAGCCAACCAAAATACAAGGATCACGTCTACCAAGTTTGGGACCAAAACTCCTTCCGAAAAAATTTTAAAAAATCCCGAACCGCACAAAGTTTTGAAAATCATGAAAAATAAAAAATGAGTCATCTTGCCATGAAACTTCACGTGAAGGCTTAAGGGACCATTGTATGAATTTACAAGCCATAAAAATGGCATTGGCACATAGAAATATGAAGATCTGCCTAAACCCACCTACCACGCTATCGATCCATGGCTTACGCATCCCGTCTCTCTAGCCGGAGTAGTGCACGCCCGCCCGCCCGCCCGCCCGCCCGCTCGTTTCGTCGGTTGGCTTAGGCATACGGAGTTCATTTCCAATCTAAGATCAGACGGACCGAGGGTTGCAACAGCACGCAGAGGGGGACGCAGCCGATCCCCGGGTTACGCATCCCGCCCCTCTGGCTAGCTTAGCGCCCACACGCTCGTTTCGTGGGTTGACTTAGGCATACAAGTTCATTCCCAGTCTAAGCATACGAAGTTCATTCCCAGTCTAAGATCAAACCAGACCGAGGGTTGCGACAGCACATACTGGGCTCGGGCATGTGCTAGTGCCGCATTTTTCTTTGTCGGGCCACCATCGCCGGAGCATCATCGGATAACCTGGCTGGCGGTATTGGGGTTCTGACCATCGGGGGGGCCGGGCGGGATGTGCGCACATGATGTGCGATATGTGCTGGAACTTGGCCCTTATATTGGCCCCCTATCCCTCATCAAACCTTGAGAACTCACACCCCCTTAAAGAGCATTTGAGATTTTACAGGTTTTCTGCCAGTAGCCATTAAAGTGTTTGAAATGGGGACACTTTTTTCAAATGGTCCCAAAATCTTGTACACTTCGAGTTTTTAGCTGAATTCTTTTGTGCATGCCAACAAAAATACAAGGATCATGTCTACCAAGTTTGGGGTCAAAACTCGATCCAAAAAAATTTTAAAAAGTCCCGAACCGCAAAAAGTTTCAAAAATCACGAAAAATAGAAAATGAGTCGCCTTGCCATGAAACTTGACGTGAAGGCTTAAGGGACCATTGTATGAATTTAGAAGCCATCAAAATGGCATTGGCATATAAAAATATGAAGCTGTGCCTAAATCCACCTACCACCCTATCGATCCACGGCTTGCGCATCTCGTCTCTCTGGCTGGCGTAGTGCCCGCGCGCCCGCGCGCCCGCTCATTTCGTCGGTTGGCTTAGGCATATGGAGTTCATTCCCAGTCTAAGATCAAACCAGATCGAGGGTTGCAGCAACAAGATCGGCAGCACGTAGAGGGGGACTTGGTCGATCCCCGGCTTGCGCATCCCAGCCCTCTGGTCGGCTGAGCGCCCGCACATTCGTTTCGTGGGTTGACTTAGGCATACGGAGTTCATTCCCAGTGTAAGATCGGATCGGACCGAGGGTTGCGGTAGCACATGCTGGGCTCGAGCATGTGCTGGTGCTACTTTTTTCTTTGTCGGGGCACCATCACCGAAGCATCACCAGAGAAGCTGACCAGCGGCATTGGGGTTCCGACGATCGGCGGGGCTGGGGGGTGTGCGCACATGATGTGCGATGGGTGCTGGTACTTGACCCTTATATTGGCCCCCTATCCCTCATCAAACCTCAAAAACTCACACTCCCCTAAAGAGCATTTGAGATTTTACAGGTTTGCTGCCAGTAGCCATTAAAGTGTCTGAAATGAGGACATTTTTTTCAAATGGTCACTAAATCTTGTACACTTCGAGTTTCTAGCTAAATGTTTTTTTTCCTACCAACAAAAATACAAGGATCACGTCTACCAAGTTTGGGGCCAAAACTCCTTCTGGAAAAATTTAAAAAATCCCGAACCGAAAAAAGCTTTGAAAATCATGAAAAATAGAAAACGATTCGTCCTGCCATGAAACTTCACGTGAAGGCTTAGGGGACCATTGTATGAATTTACAAGCCATAAAAATGGCATTGGCATGCTGAAATATGAAGATGTGCCTAAACCCACCTACCACCCTATCGATCAATGGCTTGCGCATCCCGTCCCTCTGGCCGGCATAGTGCCCGCCCGCACACTCGTTTCGTCGGTTGGCTTAGGCATACGGAGTTCATTCCCAGTCTATGATTGGATCAGACTGAAGGTTGTGATAGCAGGATCGATAGCACACAGAGGGGGGCCCGATCGATCCCCGGCTTGCGCATCCTGCCCCTTTGGTTGGCTGAGCGCCCGCACGGTCATTTCGTGGGTTGACTTAGGCATACAGAGTTCATTCCCAGTCTAAGCATACGGAGTTCATTCTCAGTGAAAGATCGAACCAGAAAGAGGGTTGCGGCAGCACATGCTGGGCTCAGGCATGTGCTAGTGCCACATTTTTCTTCGCGGGGGCACCATCGTCGGAGCATCGCTGGAAAACCTGACCGGCGGCATTGAGGTTCCGACGATCGGGGGGTCGGGGGTGTGCGCACATGATGTGCGATGGGTACTGGTACTTGGCCCTTATATTGGCCCCCTATCCCTCATCAAACCTCGAGAACTCACACCCCCTTAAAGAGCATTTGAGATTTTACAGGTTTGTTGCCAGTAGCCATTAAAATGTCTGAAATGGGGACACTTTTTTCAAATGGCCACAAAATCTTGTACACTTCGAGTTTTTAGCTAAATTTTTTTGTGCATGCCAACAAAAAAGCAGGGATCACGTCTACCAAGTTTGGGGCCAAAACTCCTTCTAAAAAAATTTTAAAAAATCCCAAACCGTAAAAAGTTTTGAAAATCATGAAAAATAGAAAACGAGTCGTCTTGCCATGAAACTGCACGTGAAGGCTTAAGGGACCATTGTATGAATTTACAACCCATAAAAATGGCATTTGCAAGCAAAAATATGAAGATGTGCCTAAACCCACCTATCACCCTATCGATCAATGGCTTGCGCATCCCGTCTCTCTAGCCGGCGTAGTGCCCGCCCGCACGCTTGTTTCATCGGTTGGCTTAGGCATACGGAGTTCATTCCCAGTCTAAGATCAGATCGGATTGAGGGTTGCAGTAGCAGGATCAGTAGCACACAGAGGGGGATCCGACCGATCCCCGGCTTGCGCATCTCGCCCCTCTGGCCAGCTGAGCGCTCGCACGCTCGTTTCGTGGGTTGACTTAGGCATACAGAGTTCATTCCCAGTCTAAGATCGAACTAGACAGAGGATTGGGGCAGCACATGCTAGGCTCGGGCATCTGCTGGTGCCGTATTTTTCTTCGTCTGGGCACCATCGCTGAAGCATCGCCGGAGAACCTAACCGACGACATTGGGGTTTCGACGATCGGGGGGGCCGGAAGGGGGTGTGCGCACATGATGTGTGATGGGTGCTGGTACTTGGCCCTTATATTGGCCCCCTATCCCTCATCAAACCTCAAGAACTCACACCCCCTTAAAGAGCATTTGAGATTTTACATGTTTGCTGCCAATAGCCATTAAAGTGTCTAAAATGGGGACACTTTTTTCAAATGGTCACAAAATCTTGTACACTTCGAGTTTTTAGCTGAATTTTTTTGTGCATGCCAACAAAAATAAAAGGATCACCTCTACCATGTTTGGGGCCAAAAATCCTTCTGAAAAAATGTTAAAAAATTTTCAAAATGCAAAAAGTTTCAAAAATCGTGAAAAATAGAAAACGAGTCGTCTTGCCATGAAACTTCACGTGAAGGCTTAAAGGACCATTGTGTGAATTTACAAGCCATAAAAATGGCATTGGCATGCAGAAATATGAAGATGTACCTAAACCCACCTACCACCATATCGATCCACGGCTTGCGCATCTCGTCTCCCTGGCCAAAGTAGTGCCCGTCCGCCCGCTCGTTTCGTCGGTTGGCTTAGGCATACGAAGTTCATTCCCAGTCTAAGATCAGACAGGACTGAGGGTTGTGGCAGGAGGGGGACCCGACCGATCCCCAGCTTGCGCATCCGCCCCTCTAGCCGGCTGAGCGCCCGCATGCTAGTTTCATGGGTTGACTTAGGCATACGGAGTTCATTCCCAGTCTAAGCATATGGAGTTCGTTCCCAGTCTAAGGTCAGACCGGACCGAGGGTTGCGACAGCACATGCTGGGCTCGGGCATGTGCTGGTGTCGCATTTTTCTTTGTCGGGCACCATCACCGGAGCATCGTCGGAGAACCTGACCGATAGCATAGGGTTCCAGCGATCGAGGAGGCCCCGGGGGGGGTGCGCACATGATGTGCGATGGGTGCTGGTACTTGGCCTTTATATTGGCCCCCTATCCCTCATCAAACCTCAAGAACTCAAACCCCCTTAAAGAGCATTTGAGATTTTACATGTTTGCTGCCAGTAGCCATTAAAGTGTCTAAAATGGGGACACTTTTTTCAAAAGGTCACAAAATCTTGTACACTTCGAGTTTTTAGCTGAATTTTTTTGTGCATGCCAAAAAAAATAAAAGGATCACGTCTACTAAGTTTGGGATCAAAGCTCCTTCCAAAAAAATTTCAAAAAATCCCAAACTACAAAAAGTTTTGAAAATCGTGAAAAATAGAAAACGAGTCATCTTGCTTTGAAACTTCACGTGAGGGCTTAAGGGACCATTGTATGAATTTACAAGCCATAAAAATGGCATTGGCATGCATAAATATGAAGATGTGCCTAAACCCACCTACCACCCAAACGATCCATGGCTTGCGCATCCCGTCTCTCTGGCCGACATAGTGCCCGCCCGCCCGCTCGTTTCGTCAGTTAGCTTAGGCATACAGAGTTCATTCCTAGTCTAAGATCAGACCAAATTGAGGGCTATGGCAATAGGATCTACAACATGTGGAGGGGGACCTGGCCGATTCCCGGCTATCGCATTTCGCCCCTCTGGCTGGCTGAGTGCCCGCACGCTCGTTTCGTGGGTTGACTTAGGCATACGGGGTTCATTCCCAGTCTAAGCATACGGAGTTCATTCCCAGTCTAAGATCAAACCGAGCCGCAGGTTACGGCAGCACATGCTGGGCTCGAGCATGTGCTGGTGCCGTATTTTTCTTCGTCGGGGCACCATCGCCGGAGCATCGCTGGAGAACCTGACCGGCGGCATTGAGGTTCCGACGATCGGGGGGTCAGGGGGTGTGCGCACATGATGTGCGATGGGTAATGGTACTTGGCCCTTATATTGGCCCCCTATCCCTCATCAAACCTTGAGAACTCACACCCCCTTAAAGAGCATTTGAGATTTTACAGGTTTGCTGCCAGTAGCCATTAAATTGTCTGAAATGGGGACACTTTTTTCAAATGGTCACAAAATCTTGTACACTTTGAGTTTTTAGCTGATTTTTTTTTTCCATGCCAACAAAAATACAAGGATCACGTCTACCAAGTTTGGGGCCAAAGCTCCTTCCGAAAAAATTTTAAAAAATCTCAAATCGTAAAAACTTTCGAAAATCGTGAAAAATAGAAAACGAGTCGTTTTGCCATGAAACTTCACATGAACGCTTAAGGGACCATTGTATGAATTTACAAGGCATAAAA
This sequence comes from Durio zibethinus, assembly GCF_047325235.1. Classification (NCBI taxonomy): domain Eukaryota; kingdom Viridiplantae; phylum Streptophyta; class Magnoliopsida; order Malvales; family Malvaceae; genus Durio; species Durio zibethinus. The sequence goes on along the minus strand of NC_143162.1, from coordinate 21,967,589 downwards.
ATGGCATTGGCACATAGAAATATGAAGATGTTCCTAAACCCACCTATCACCTTATCGATCCACGGTTTGTGCATCTCGTCTCTCTGGCCGACGTTGTGCCGCCCGCCCGCCCGTCTGCTCGTTTCATCGATTGGCTTAGGCATACGGGGTTCATTCCCAGTCTAAGATTGGACCAGACCGAGGGTTGTAGTAGTAGGATCAGCAACACGTAGTGGGGGACCCGATCGATCCCCGGCTTGTGCATCCCGCCCCTCTGGCCAGCTAAGCACCCGTATGCTCGTTTCGTGGGTTGACTTAGGCATACGGAGTTAACTCCCAGTCCAAGCATACGGAGTTCATTCCCAATCTAAGATCAGATCAGACCAAGGGTTGTGACAGCACATGCTGGCCTCGGGCATGTGTTGGTGCCGCATTTTTCTTCACCGAGGCACCATCGTCGGAGCAACGCCGGAGAACCTGACTGGTGGCATTAGGGTTCTGGTGATCGGGGGGGCCGGGGGTGGTGTGAGCACATGATGTGTGATGGGTGCTGGTACTTGGCCCTTATATTGGCCCCCTATCCCTCATCAAACCTCGAGAACTCACACCCCCTTAAAGAGCATTTGAGATTTTACAGGTTTGCTGCCAGTAGTCATTAAAGTGTCTGAAATGGGGACACTTTTTTCAAATGGTCACAAAATCTTGTACACTTCGAGTTTGTAGCTGAGTTTTTTTGTGCATGCCAAAAAAAATACAAGGATGACGTCTACCAAGTTTGGGGCCAAAACTCCTTCTGAAAAATTTTAAAAAATCCCAAACCGTAAAAAGTTTTGAAAATCATGAAAAATAGAAAACCAGTCGTCTTGCCATGAAACTTCACGTGAAGGCTTAAAGGACCATTGTATGAATTTACAAGCCACAAAAATGGCATTGGCATGAAAAAATATGAAGATGTGCCTAAACCCACCTACCACCCTGTCGATGCACACTTACGCATCCCGTCTCTCTGGCCGACGTAGTGCCTGCCCGTCCGCTCGCCTGCTTGTTTCATCGATTGGCTTAGGCATACGGAGTTCATTCCCAGTCTAAGATTGGACCAGACCGAGGGTTGCGGCAATAGCATCGGCAGCACGTTGTGGGGGACACGATTGATCCCCGGCTTGTGCATCCCGCCCCTCTGGCCGACTGAGCACCCGCACGCTCGTTTTGTTGGTTGACTTAGGCATACGGAGTTCATTCCTAGTCTAAGCATACGGAGTTCATTCCCAGTCTAAGATCGGATCGGACCGAGGGTTGCGACAGCAAATGCTGGGCTTGGGCATGTGCTGGTGCCACATTTTTCTTCACCGAGGCACCATCCCCGGAGCATCGCCGGAGAACCTGACCGGCGGCATTGGGGTTCCGGCGATCGGGGGGGTCGGGGGTGGTGTGTGCACATGTTGTGCGATGGGTGCTGGTACTTGGCCCTTATATTGGCCTCCTATCCCTCATCAAACCTCGAGAACTCACACCCCCTTAAAGAGCATTTGAGATTTTACATGTTTGCTGCCAGTAGCCATTAAAGTGTCTAAAACGGGGACACTTTTTTCAAATGGTCACAAAATCTTGTACATTTCGAGTTTTTAGCTAAGTTTTTTTGTGCATGCTAAAAAAAATAGAAGGATCACGTCTACCAAGTTTGGGACCAAAACTCCTTCCGAAAAAATTTCAAAAAATCCCAAACCGCAAAAAGTTTCAAAAATCATGAAAAATAGAAAACGAGTCGTCTTGCCTTGAAACTTCACGTGAAGGCTTAAAGGACCATTTTATGAATTTACAAGCCATAAAAATGGCATTGGCATGCAGAAATATGAAGATGTACCTAAACCCACCTACCACCCTATCGATACAAGGCTTGCGCATCCCGTCTCTATGGCCGGCGGGCCCGCCTGCTCGTTTCGTCGGTTGGCTTAGGAGTACAGAGTTCATTCCCAGTCTAAGATTGAACCAGATTGAGGATTGTGATAGCACATGCTTGGCTCGGGCATCTGCTGGTGCCATATTTTTCTTCGCCAGGGCACCATCGTCGGAGCATCGCTGGAGAACCTGACCGATCGCATTGGGGATCCGACGATCAAGGGGGCCGAGGGGGGTGTGCACACATGATGTGCGATGGGTGTTGGTACTTGGACCTTATATTGGCCCCCTATCCCTCATCAAACCTCGAGAACTCACACCCCCTTAAAGAGCATTTGAGATTTTACAGGTTTGCTGCCAGTAGCCATTAAAGTGTCTGAAATTGGGACACTTTTTTCAAATGGTCAAAAAATTTTGAACCCTTCGATTTTTTAGCTGAATTTTTTTATGCATGCCAACAAAAATACAAGGATCATGTCTAACAAGTTTTGGGCCAAAACTCCTTCCAAAAAAATTTAAAAAAATCCCGAACCACAAAAAGTTTTGAAAATCTTGAAAAAAAGAAAATGAGTCGTCTTGCCATGAAACTTCACGTGAAGGCTTAAGGGACCATTGTATGAATTTACAAACCATAAAAATGGCATTGGCATGTAGAAATATGAAGATGTGCCTAAACCCACCTACCACCCTATCGATCCACGGCTTGCGCATCCCGTCTCTCTGGCCGGCGTAGTGCCCGACCCCCCGCCCGCTCAATCGTTTCGTCAATTTTCTTAGAAATACGGAGTTCATTCCCAGTCAAAGATTGGATTGGACCGAGTGTTGCGGTAGCAGGATCAGTAGCACGCAGAGAGGGTCCCGACCGATCCCCGATTTGCGGATCCTGCCCCTCTGGCCGGCTGAGCACCCGCACGCTCATTTCGTGGGTTGACTTAGTCATACGGAGTTCATTCTCAGTCTAAGCATACGAAGTTCATTCCCAGTCTAAGATCGGATCAAGGGTTGTGGCAGCACATGCTGGGCTCGAGCATGTGCTGGTGCCGCATTTTTCTTTGTCGGGGCACTATCTCCGGAGCATCGCTAGAGAACCTGATCGACGACATTGGGGTTCCGATGATCGGAGGGGCCGGGGGGTGTGCGCACATGATTTGCGAAGGGTGCTGGTACCTGGCCCTTATATTGGCCCCCTATCCCTCATCAAACCTCGAGAACTCACACCCCCTTAAAGAGCATTTGAGATTTTACAGGTTTGCTGCCAGTAGCCATTAAAGTGTCTGAAATGTGGACACTTTTCAAATGGTCACAAAATCTTGTACACTTCGAGTTTTTAGCTGAATATTTTTGTGCATGCCAAAAAAAGTACAAGGATCACGGCTACCAAGTTTGGGGCCAAAACTCCTTCCGAAAAAATTTTAAAAAATCCCGAACTGCAAAAAGTTTCAAAAATAGTGAAAAATAGAAAACGAGTCGTCTTGCCATGAAACTTCACGTGAAGGCTTAAGGGACCATTGTATGAATTTACAAGCCATAAAAATGGCATTGGCATATAGATATATGAAGATGTGCCTAAACCCACCTACCACCCTATCGATCCACAGCTTGCGCATCCCGTCTCTCTGGCTGGCGTAGTGCCCGCCCGCCTGCTAGCTCGTTTCGTCGATTGGCTTAGGCATACGGAGTTCATTCCAGTCTAAGATCAGACCAGACCGAGGGTTACAGTAGCAGGATGAGCAGCAGGCAGAGAGGGATCCGACCTATCCCCGGCTTGCGCATCCCGCCCCTATGGCCAACTGAGCGCCCGCACGCTCGTTTCGTTGGTTGACTTAGGCATACAGAGTTCATTCCTAGTCTAAGCATACGGAGTTCATTCCCAATCTAAGATTGGACCGGACAGAGGGTTGTGCCAGCACATGCTGGGCTCGGGCATGTGCTGGTGTCGCATTTTTCTTTGTCGGGGCACCATCGCCGTGGCATCACTGGAGAACCTGACCGGCGGTATTGGTGTTCCGATGATCGGGGGGGCCAAGGGGTGTGCACACATGATGTGTGATGGGTGCTAGTACTTGGCCCTTATATCAGCCCAGTATCCCTCATCAAACCTTGAGAACTCACACCCCCTTAAAGAGCATTTGAGATTTTACAGGTTTGCTGCCAGTAGCCATTAAAGTGTCTGAAATGTGGACACTTTTCAAATGGTCACAAAATCTTGTACACTTCGAGTTTTTAGCTCAATTTTTTTGTGCATGCCAACAAAAATACAAGGATCATTTCTACCATGCTTGGGGCCAAAACTCCTTCCAAAAAAATTTTAAAAAATCTCAAACCCCAAAAAGTTTCAAAAATCATGAAAAATAGAAAACGAGTCTTCTTGCCATGAAACTTCATGTGAAGGCTTAAGGGACCATTGTATGAATTTACAAGCCATAAAAATGGCATTGGCATGCAAAAATATGAAGATGTGCCTAAACCCACCTACCACCCCATCGATCCATGGCTTGTGCATCCCGTCTCTCTAGTCGGCGTAGTGCCCGCCCGCCCGCTCATTTCATCGGTTGGCTTAGGCATACGGAGTTCAGACCCAGTCTAAGATCAGACCAGATGAAGGGTTACGGTAGTAGGATCGGCAGTACACAGAGGGGGACCCGACCGATCCCTGACTTGCACATCTCGCCCCTCTGGCCGGCTGAGCGCCCGCAAGCTAATTTTGTGGGTTGACTTGGGCATACGGAGTTTATTCCTAGTCTAACCATACGAAGTTCATTCCCAGTCTAAGATCGGACCAGATCGAGGGTTACGGCTGCACATGCTAGGCTCGGGCAAGTGCTGGTGTCGCATTTTTCTTCGTCGGGGCACCATCGCCGGGGCATTGCTGGAGAACCTGACCGGTCGCATTGGGGTTTCAGCGATTGGGGGTGTGCACACATGATGTGTGATGGGTGCTGGTACTTGGACCTTATATTGGCCCCCTATCCCTAATCAAACCTTGAGAACTCACACCCCCTTAAAGAGCATTTGTGATTTTACAGGTTTACTGCCAGTTGCCGTTAAAGTGTCTGAAATGGGGATACTTTTTTCAAATGGTCACAAAATCTTGTACACTTTGAGTTTTTAGCTGAATTGTTTTGTTCATGCCAACAAAAATACAAGGATCACGTCTACCAAGTTTGGGGCCAAAACTCCTTTCGAAAAAATTTTAAAAAATCCCAAACCATAAAAAGTTTCAAAAATCATGAAACATAGAAAACGAGTCGTCTTGCCATGAAACTTCACGTGAAGGCTTAAGGGACCATTGTATGAATTTACAAGCCATAAAAATGGCATTGACACGTAGAAATATGAAGATGTGCCTAAACCTACCTACCACCCTATCGATCCACGGCTTATGCATCCCGTCTCTCTAGTCGGCGTAGTGCCGGCCTGCCCGCTCACTCGTTTCGTCAGTTGCCTTAGGCATACGGAGTTCATTCCCAGTCTAAGATCGAATTGGACTGAGGGTTGCGACTGCAGGATCAGTAGCACGTAGAAGGGGAGCATCTAGCTTACGCATCCCGCCTCTCTGGCCGGTTGAGTGCCCGCACGCTCATTTCATGGGTTGACTTAGGCATACGGAGTTCATTCCCTGTCTAAGCATATGGAGTTCATTCCCCGTCCAAGATTGGACTGGACCGAGGGTTGCAACAGCACATGCTGGGCTCGAGCATGCGCTAGTGCCGTATTTTTCTTCCCCAGGGACCAATGTATGAATTTACAAGCCATAAAAATGGCATTGGCACACGAAAATATGAAGATGTGCCTAAACCCACCTACCACCCTATCGATCCACGGCTTGCGCATCCCGTCTCTCTGGCGGCGTAGTGCCCGCCTGCCCGCTCGTTTCATCGGTTGGCTTAGGCATACGGAGTTCATTCCTAGTCTAAGATCAGACCAGGCCAAGGGTTTAGGTAGCAGGATCGGCAGCACGCAGAGGGGGACCCGGCCGATCCCCGGCATGCACAACCTGCCCCTCTGGCCTGCTGAGCGCCCCACACGCTCGTTTCGTGGGTTGACTTAGGCATACAGAGTTCATTACCAGTCTAAGCATACGAAGTTCATTCCCAGTCTAAGATCGGGCCGGACCGAGGGTTGCAGCAGCATATGCTGGGCTCGGGCATGTGCTGGTGCCGTATTTTTCTTCACCGGAGCATCGTTGGAGAACCTGACCGGTGGCATTAGGGTTCCGGCGATCGGGGGGCCGGGGGGTGTGCGAACATGGTGTGCGATGGGTGCTGGTACTTGGCCCTTATATTGTCCCCCTATCACTCATCAAACCTCGAGAACTCACACCCCCTTAAAGAGCATTTGAGATTTTACAGGTTTGCTACCAGTAGCAGTTAAAGTGTCTGAAATGGGGTCACTTTTTTCAAATGGTCACAAAATCTTGTACACTTCGTGTTTTTAGCTGAATTTTTTTGTGCATGCCAACAAAAATACAGGGATCACATCTACCAAGTTTGGGGTGAAAATTCCTTCTGAAGAAATTTAAAAAAATCTCAAACCGTAAAAAGTTTTAAAAATCGTGAAAAATAGAAAATGAGTCGTCTTGCCATGAAACTTCACGTGAAGGCTTAAGGGAGCATTGTATGAATTTACAAGCCACAAAAATGGCATTGGCACGTAGAAATATGAAGATGTTCCTAAACCCACCTACCACCCTATCGATCCAGGGCTTGCGCATCCCCTCTCTCTGGCCGACGTAGTGCCCGCCCGTCCGCTCGCCCGCCCGCCCACTCGTTTCGTCAGTTGGCTTAGGCATACAGAGTTCATTCCGAGTCTAAGATTAGACGGAACCCAAGGTTGCAACAGTACAATCGATAGCACGCAGAGGGGGACCCGATCAATCCCCGGCTTGCGTATCCCTTCCCTCTGGCCGGCTGAGCGCCCGCACGCTCATTTCATGGGTTGACTTAGGCATACGGAGTTCATTTCCAGTCTAAGCATACGGAGTTCATTCCTAATCTAAGATGGGACCGGACCGAGGGTTGTGGCAGCACATGCTGGGCTCGGGCATGTGCTGGTGCCACATTTTTCTTCACCGAGGCACCATCGTTGGAGCATCACCGGAGAACCTGACCGGTTGCAATGGGGTTCTAGCGATTTGGGGGCCAGGGGGTGTGCGCACATGATGTGCGATGGGTGCTGGTACTTGGCCCTTATATTGGCCACCTATCCCTCGTCAAACCTCAAGAACTCACACCCCCTTAAAGAGCATTTGAGATTTTACAGGTTTGCTGCCAGTAGCCATTAAATTGTTTGAAATGGGGACAGTTTTTTCAAATGGTGACAAAATCTTGTACACTTCGAGTTTTTAGCTGAATTTTTTTGTGCATGCCAACAAAAATACAAGGATCATGTCTAAGAAGTTTAGGGCCAAAACACCCTCCGAAAAAAATTTAAAAAATCCCGAACCGTAAAAAGTTTTAAAAATTATGAAAAATAGAAAACGAGTCGTCTTGCCATGAAACTTCACATGAAGGCTTAAGGGACCATTGTATGAATTTACAAGCCATAAAAATGGCATTGGCATGTAGAAATATGAAGATGTGCCTAAACCCACCTACCACCCTATCGATCCACGGCTTGCGCATCCCGTCTCTCTGGCCGACGTATTGCCTGCCCGCCCGCTCGTTTCATCGGTTGGCTTAGGCATACGGAGTTCATTCCTAGTCTAAGATCAGACCAGACCGAGGTTGTGGCAGCAAGATCGACAGCACGAAGAGGGGGACCTGGCTGATCCCCGACTTGCGCATCGTACCCCTCTGGCTGGCTGAGCACCCGCACACTCGTTTCATGGGTTGACTTAGGCATACGGAGTTCATTCCCAGTCTAAGCTTATGGTGTTCATTCTGAGTCTAAGATCGGATCGGACCGAGGGTTACGGCAGCACATGCTGGGCTCGAGCATGTGCTGGTGCTGCATTTTTCTTCATCGGGGCACCATCATCGGAGCATCGCCGGAGAACCTGACTGGCGGCATTGGGTTCTGGCGATGGGGGGGCCGGGGGGGTGTGTGCACATGATGTGCGTTGGGTGCTGATACTTGGCCCTTATATTGGCCCCTTGTCCCTCATCAAACCTCGAAAACTCACTCCCTCTTAAAGGGCATTTGAGATTTTACAGGTATGTTGCCAGTAGCCATTAAAGTGTCTGAAATGGGGACATTTTTTTCAAATGGTCACAAAATCTTGTACACTTCGAGTTTTAGCTGAATTTTTTTATGCATGCCAACCAAAATACAAGCATCGTCGGAGAACCTGACCAGCCGCATTGGGGTTTCGGTGATCGGGGGGGCCAGGGGGTATGCGCACATGATGTGTGATGGGTGTTGGTACTATCCCTTATATTGGCCCTCTATCCCTCATCAAACCTCAAGAACTCACACCCCCTTAAAAAGCATTTGAGATTTTACAGGTTTGCTGCCAGTAGCCGTTAAAGTGTCTGAAATGGGGACACTTTTTTCAAATGGTCACAAAATCTTGTACACTTCGAGTTTTTAGCTGAATTTTTTTGTGCATGCCAACAAAAATACAAGGATCATGTCTACCAAGTTTGGGGCCAAAAATCCTTCTGAAAAAATTTTAAAAAATCCCCAACCACAAATAGTTTTAAAAATCATAAAAAATAGAAAACGAGTCATCTTGCCATGAAACTTCACGTGAAGGCTTAAGGACCATTGTATGAATTTAGAAGCCATAAAAATGGCATTGGCACACAGAAATATGAAGATGTACCTAAACCCACCTACCACCTTATCGATCCACGGCTTGCGCATCCCGTTTCTCTGGCTGGCGTAGTGCCCACCCGCCCGCCCGCTTGTTTCTTCGGTTGGCTTAGGCATACGGAGTTCATTCCCAGTCTAAGATTGGACCGAACCGAGGGTTGTGGCAGCAGGATCAGTAGCACGCAAAGGGGGACCCGACCGATCCTCTGGTTACGCATCCTGCCCCTTTGGTCGGCTGAGCGCCCGCACGCTCGTTTCGTGGGGTGACTTAGGCATACGGAGTTCATTCCTAGTCTAAGCATATGGAGTTCATTCCTAGGCTAAGCTTGGACCGGACCGAGGGTTGCGACAGAACATGCTGGGCTCAGCCATGTACTGGTGCCGCATTTTTCTTATTCAGGGCACCATTGCCAGAGTATCGTCGAAGAACCTGACCGGCGGCAATTGGGTTTCGGCGATTGGGGGGCCGGGGGGGAGTGTGTGCTCATGATGTGCGATGGGTGCTGGCACTTGGCCCTTATATTGGCCCTCTATCCCTCATCAAACCTCGAGAACTAAGACCCCCTTAAAGAGCATTTGAGATTTTATAGGTTTGCTGCTAGTAGCCATTAAAGTGTCTGAAATGGGGACACTTTTTTCAAATGGTCACAAAATCTTGTACACTTTGATTTTTTGGCTGAATTTTTTTATGCATGCCAAAAAAAATACAAGGATCACGTACACCAAGTTTGGGGCCAAAACTCCTTTCATAAAAATTTTAAAAAATCCTGAACCGTAAAAAGTTTCCAAAATCATGAAAAATAAAAAACGAGTCGTCTGGCCATGAAACTTCACGTGAAGGCTTAAGGGACCATTGTATGAATTTACAAGCCATAAAAATTGCATTGGCACATAGAAATATGAAGATGTGCCAAAACCCACCTACCACCCTATCGATCCACGGCTTGCGCATCCCGTCTCTCTGGCCGGCGTAGTGCCTGTCCGCCCGCTCGCTCGTTTCGTCGGGTGGCTTAGGCATATGCAGTTCATTCCCAGTCTCAGATCGAACCAGACCAAGGGTTGCGGCAGCAGGATCGGTAGCACGCAGAGGGAGACCCGATCGATCCCTAGCTTGCGCATCCCGCCCCTCTGGCCGATTAATCGCCCGCACGCTCATTTCGTGGGTTGACTTAGGCATACAGAGTTCATTCCCAGTCTAAGATCGGACCGGACCGAGGGTTGCAACAGCACACGCTGGGCTCAGGCATGTGCTGGTGTCGCATTTTTTTTCGTCAGGGCACCACCGTCGGAGCATCGTCAGAGAACCTGACCGACGGCATGGGGGTTTCGGTGATCAGGGGGGCCGGGGGGTGTGCACTCATGATGTGCGATGGGTGCTGGTACTTGGCCCCTATATTGGCCCCCTATCCCTCACCAAACCTCAAGAACTCACACCTCCTTAAAGAGCAGTTGAGATTTTACAGGTTTGCTGCCAGTAGCCATTAAAGTGTCTGAAATTGGGACACTTTTTTCAAATGGTCACAAAATCATGTAAACTTCGAGTTTTAGCTGAATTGTTTTGTGCATGCCAACAAAAATAAAAGGATCCCATCTAACAAGTTTGGGGCGAAAACTCCTTCTGAAAAAATTTTAAAAAATCCCGAACCGTAAAAAGTTTCAAAAATCCTAAAAAATAGAAAACAAGTCGTCTTGCCATGAAACTTGATGTGAAGGCTTAAGGGAACATTGTATGAATTTACAAGCCATAAAAATGGCATTGGTGCACAGAAATATAAAGATGTGCCTAAACCCACCTACCACCCTATCGATCCACGGCTTGCGAATCCCGTCTCTCTGGCTGGCATAGTGCCCGCCCGCCCGTCCGCCCGCTCGTTTCGTCGATTGGCTTAGGCATACAGAGTTCATTCCCAGTCTAAGATTGGATCAGACCGAGGGTTGTGGTAGCAGGATCGGCAGCAAGCAAAGGGGGGCCCGACTGATCCCCAGCTTGCGCATCTCACCCCTCTGGCCTGCTTAGTGCCTGCACCCTCGTTTCGTGGGTTGACTTAGGCATACACAGTTCATTCCCAGTGTAAGATCAGACCGGACCAAGGGTTGCCGCAGCACATGCTAGGCTCGGGCATGTGCTGGTGCCGCATTTTTCTTCACCGGGGCACCATCACCGAAGCATCGTCGGAGAACCTGACTGGCGGCATTAGAGTTTCGATGATCGAGGGGGCCCGGGGGGTGTGCGCACATGATGTGCGATAGGTGCTGTAACTTAGCCCTTATATTGGCCCCTTATCTTTCACAAAACCTTGAGAACTCACACCCCCTTAAAGAGCATTTGAGATTTTACAGGTTTGCTGCCAGTAGCCATTAAAGTGTCTAAAATGGGGACGCTTTTTTCAAAGGGTCACAAAATCTTGTTCACTTCGAGTTTTTAGCTGAATTTTTTTATGCATACCAACAAAAATACAAGGATCGCGTTTAAAAAGTTTGGGGCCAAAAATCCTTTCGAAAAAATTTTAAAAAATCAAGAACCACAAAAAGTTTCTAAAATCGTGAAAAATAGAAAACGAGTCGTTTTGCCATGAAACTTCACATGAAGGCTTAAGGGACCATTGTATGAATTTACAAGCCATAAAAATGGCATTGGCATGCGGAAATATGAAGATGTGCCTAAACCCACCTCCCACTCTATCGATCCCCGGCTTGTGCATCCCGTCTCTCTGGTTGGCGTAGTGCCCACCCGCCCGCCTGCCCGTTCATTTCGTCGATTGGCTTAGGCATACGGAGTTCATTCCCAGTCTGAGATCGGACCAGACTGAGGGTTGCGGCAGTAGGATCGGCAGCTCACAGAGGGGGACCCGACCGATCCTCAGCTTCGCATCTCGCCCCTCTGGCTGGTTGAGCGCCCGCACGCTCGTTCCATGGGTTGACTTAGCCATACGGAGTTCATTCCCAGTCTAAGCATACGGAGTTCATTCCCAGTCTAAGAATACGAAGTTCATTCCCAGTCTAAGATCGGATTGGACCGAGGGTTACAGCAGCACATGCTGGGCTCGGGCATGTGCTGGTGCTGCATTTTTCTTCGTCGTGGCACCATCGTCGGAGCATCGCCGAAGAACCTGACCGACAGCATTAGGGTTCCGGCGATCGGGGGGGCCTGGGGGGTGTCCACAAATGATGTGCGATGGGTGTTGATACTTGGCCCTTATATTGGCCTCCTATCCCTCATCAAACCTCGAGAACTCACACCCCTTATAGAGCATTTCAAATTTTACAGGTTTGCTGCCAGTAGCCATTAAAATGTTTGAAATGGGGACACTTTTTTCAAAGGGTCACAAAATTTTGTACATTTTGAGTTTTTAGCTGAATTTTTTTGGGCATGCGAAAAAAAATACAAGTATCACGTCTAAAAAGTTTGGGGCCAAAACTCCTTCCGAAAGAATTTTAAAAAATCCCGAACCGCAAAAAGTTTCAAAAATCGTGAAAAATAGAAAACAAGTCGTCTTGCCATGAAACTTCACGTGAAGGCTTAAGGGACCATTGTATGAATTTACAAGCCATAAAAATGGCATTGGCATGCAGAAATATGAAGATGTGCCTAATCCCACCTACCACCCTATCGATCCACGGCTTGCGCATCCCATCTCTCTGGCTGGCGTAGTGCCTGCCCGCCTACCCGCCCACTCGTTTCGTCGGTCGGATTAGGCATACGGAGTTCATTCCCAGTCTAAGCATACGGAGTTCATTCCCAGTCTAAGAATACGGAGTTCATTCCCAGTCTAAGATCGGATTGGATCGAGGGTTACAGCAGCACATGCTGGGCTCGAGCATGTGCTGGTGCTGCATTTTTCTTCGTCGGGGCACCATCGTCGGAGCGTCGCCGAAGAACCTGACCGGCAGCATTAGGGTTCCGACGATCGGGGGGGCCGACGGGGTGTGCACAAATGATGTGCGATGGGTGTTGATACTTGGCCCTTATATTGGCCTCCTATCCCTCATCAAACCTCGAGAACTCACACCCCTTATAGAGCATTTCAAATTTTACAAGTTTGCTGCCAGTAGCCATTAAAATGTTTGAAATGGGGACACTTTTTTCAAAGGGTCACAAAATTTTGTACATTTTGAGTTTTTAGTTGAATTTTTTTGGGCATGCCAAAAAAAATACAAGTATCACGTCTAAAAAGTTTGGGGCCAAAACTCCTTCCGAAAGAATTTTAAAAAATCCCGAACCGCAAAAAGTTTCAAAAATCATGAAAAATAGAAAACAAGTCGTCTTGCCAGGAAACTTCACGTGAAGGCTTAAGGGACCATGGTATGAATTTACAAGCCATAAAAATGGCATTGGCATGCAGAAATATGAAGATGTGCCTAATCCCACCTATCACCCTATCGATCCACGGCTTGCGCATCCCGTCTCTCTGGCTGGCGTAGTGCCTGCTCGCCTACCCGCCCACTCGTTTCGTCGGTCGGATTAGGCATACGGAGTTCATTCCCAGTCTAAGCATACGTAGTTCATTCCCAGTCTAAGAATACGGAGTTCATTCCCAGTCTAAGATCGGATTGGATCGAGGGTTACAGCAGCACATGCTGGGCTCGGGCATGTGCTGGTGCTGCATTTTTCTTCGTCGGGGCACCATCGTCGGAGCGTCGCCGAAGAACCTGACCGGCAGCATTAGGGTTCCGGCGATCGGGGGGGCCGAGGGGGTGTGCACAAATGATGTGCGATGGGTGTTGATACTTGGCCCTTATATTGGCCTCCTATCCCTCATCAAACCTCGAGAACTCACACCCCTTATAGAGCATTTCAGATTTTACAGGTTTGCTGCCAGTAGCCATTAAAATGTTTGAAATGGGGACACTTTTTTCAACGGGTCACAAAATTTTGTACATTTTGAGTTTTTAGCTGAATGTTTTTGGGCATGCCAAAAAAAATACAAGTATCATGTCTAAAAAGTTTGGGGCCAAAACTCCTTCTGAAAGAATTTTAAAAAATCCCGAACCGTAAAAAGTTTCAAAAATCGTGAAAAATAGAAAACAAGTCGTCTTGCCATGAAACTTCACGTGAAGGCTTAAGGGACCATGGTATGAATTTACAAGCCATAAAAATGGCATTGGCAAGCAGAAATATGAAGATGTGCCTAATCCCACCTACCACCCTATCGATCCACGGCTTGTGCATCCCGTCCCTCTGGCCGGCGTAGTGCCTGCCCGCCTACCCGCCCGCCTACCCGCCCACTCGTTTCGTCGGTTGGATTAGGCATACGGAGTTCATTCCCAGTCTAAGATTGGTCCGGACAGAGAGTTGTGGCAGCAAGATCGGCAGCACGTAGAGGGGGACCCGACCGATCCCCGACTTGCGCATCCCACCCCTCTAGTCCGCTGAGCACCCGTACGCTCGTTTCGTGTGGTTGACTTAGGCATACGGAGTTCATTCCCAGTCTAAGCATACAGATTTCATTCCCATTCTAAGATCAGATCAGACCAAGGGTTGCAGTAGCACATGCTGGGCTCGGGCATGTGCTGGTGCCACATTTTTCTTCATCGGGGCAGCATCGTCGGAGCATCGCCAGAGAACCTGACCGACAGCATTGGGGTTCTGGTGATTGGGGGGTCGGGGGGGTGTGCGCACATGATGTGGGATGGGAGCTGGTACTTGGCCCTTATATTGGCCCCCTATCCCTCATCAAACCATGAGAACTCACACCCCCTTAAAGAGCGTTTGAGATTTTACAGGTTTGCTACCAGTAGCCATTAAAGTGTTTGAAATGGGGACACTTTTTTCAAACAGTCACAAAATCTTATACACTTCGAGTTTTTAGCTGAATTTTTTTTTTCATGCGAAGAAAAATACAAGATCATGTCTACCAAGTATAGGGCCAAAACTCCTTCTGAAAAAATTTTGAAAAATCAGGAACCGTAAAAAGTTTCAAAAATCATGAAAAATAGAAAACGAGTCGTCTTGCCATGAAACTTCACGTGAAGGCTTAAGGGAGCATTGTATGAATTTACAAGCCATAAAAGTGGCATTGGCACGTAGAAATATGAAGATGTGCCTAAACCCACCTACCACCCTATCAATCTACGGCTTACGCATCCCGTTTCTTTGATCGACATAGTGCCCGCCCGCCCGCCCGCTCACTCGTTTCTTCAGTTGGCTTAGGCATACGGAGTTCATTCCCAGTCTAAGATCGAACAGGACCGAGGGTTACGGCAGTAGGATCGACAGCACGTAGAGGAGGACCCGACTGATCCCCGACTTACGCATCCCTCATCAAACCTCAAGAACTCACACCCCCTTAAAGAGCATTTGAGATTTTACAGGTTTGCTGCCAGTAGCCATTAAAGTGTCTGAAATGGGGACACTTTTTTGAAATGGTCACAAAATCTTGTACACTTCAAGTTTTTAGCTGAATTTTTTTATGCATGCCAACCAAAATACAAGGATCACGTCTACCAAGTTTGGGCCAGAACTCCTTCGAAAAAAATTTTAAAAAATCTCGAACCATAAAAAGTTTCAAAAATCGTGAAAAATAAAAAATGAGTCGTCTTGCCATGAAACTTCACGTGAAGGCTTAAAGGACCATTGTATGAATTTTGAAGCCATAAAAATGGCATTGGGACGCAAAAATATGAAGATGTGCCTAAACCCACTTACCACCCTATCGATCCACGGCTTGCGCATCCCGTCTCTCTGGCCAGCGTACTGCCCGCCCGCCTACCTGCTCGCTTGTTTCATCGGTTGGCTTAAGCATACGTAGTTCATTCCCAGTCTAAGATTAGTCTGGACCGAGGGTTGCGGCAGCAGGATCGACAGCACGCAGAAAGGGACCCAGTCGATCGCTATCTTGTACACCCCTCCCTTTTGGCCGGCTGAGCGCCCGCACGCTCGTTTCATGGGTTGACTTAGGCATACGAAGTTCATTCCCAGTCTAAGATTGGATTAGACCGAGGGTTGTGGCAGCACATGCAGGGCTCGGGCATGTGCTGGTGCCATATTTTTCTTCATCGGGGCACCATCTTCGGAGCATCACCGGAGAACCTGACCGACGACATTGGGCTTTCGGCAATCGGGGGGGCTGAGGGGTGTGATGGGTGCTGGTACTCGACCCTTATATTGGCCCCCTATCCATCATCAAACCTCGAGAACTCACACCCCCTTAAAGAGCATTTGAGATTTTACAGGTTTGCTGCCAGTAGCCATTAAAGTGTCTGAAATGGGGACACTTTTTTCAAATGGTCACAAAATCTTGTACACTTCGAGTTTTCAGCTGAATTTTTTGTGCATGCCAACAAAAATAAAAGGATCACGTCTACCAAGTTTGGGGATAAAACTCCATGCGAAAAAATTTAAAAAAATCTCGAACCGTAAAAAGTTTCAAAAATCATGAAAAATAGAAAACGACTCGTCTTGCCATGAAATTTCACATGAAGGCTTAAGGGACCGTTGTATGTATTTACAAGCCATAAAAATGGCATTGGCAAGAAGAAATATGAAGATGTGCCTAAACCCACCTACCACCCTATCGATCCACGGCTTTCGCATCCCGTCTCTCTGGCCGACGTAGTGCCCACCCGCCAGCCCGCTCGTTTTGTCGGTTGGGTTAGGTATACGGAGTTCATTCCCAGTCTAAGATCAGATCGGGCCAAGGGTTGTGGCAACAGGATCGTTAGCACACAGAGGGTGACCCGTTCGATCCCCGGCTTGCGCATCCTGCCCCTCTGGCTGGTTGAGGGCCCGCACGCTCATTTCATGGGTTGACTTAGGCATACGGAGTTCATTCCCAGTCTAAGATCAGACCGGACCAAGGGTTGCGGTAGCACATGCTAGGCTCGGGCATTGCTGGTGCCGCATTTTTCTTCGTCAGGCCACCATCGCCGGAGCATCGTCGAAGAACCTGATCGGCAGCATTGGGGTTCCGAAGATCGAGGGTGCCGGGGGGTGTGTGCACATGATGTGCGATGGGTGCTGGTACTTGTCCCTTATATTGGCCCCCTATCCCTCATCAAACCTCAAGAACTCACACCCCCTTAAAGAGCATTTGAGATTTTACAGGTTTGCTGCCAGTAGCCATTAAAGTGTTTGAAATAGGGACACTTTTTTCCAATGGTCACAAAATCTTGTACACATCGAGTTTTTAGCTGAACCTTTTTATGCATGCAACCAAAAATACAAGGATCGCGTCTACCAAGTTTGGGGCCAAAACACCTTCCGAGAAAATTTTAAAAATTCTCGATCCGTAAAAAGTTTCAAAAATCGTAAAAAATAGAAAATGAGTCGTCTTCCCATGAAACTTCACGTGAAGGCTTAAGGGACCATTGTATGAATTTACAAGCCATAAAAATGGAATTGGCACACAAAAATATGAAGATGTGCCTAAACCCACCTACCACCCTACCGATCCACAGGTTGCACATCCCGTCTCTCTGGCTGACGTAGTGCCCATCCATCCACCTGGCCGCTCGTTTCGTCGGTTAGCTTAGGCATACAGAGTTCATTCCCAGTCTAAGATCAGACCGGATCGAGGGTTACGACAACGGCATCGACAAGACGCAGAGGAGGACCCGATCGATCCTCGGCTTACGCATCCCGCCCCTCTGGCCGGTTGAGCACCCGCACGTTCATTTCGTGGGTTGACTTAGGCATACGGAGTTCATTCCCAGTCTAAGCATACGGAGTTCATTCCCAGTCTAAGATCAGACCGGACCAAGGGTTGCGACAGCACATGCTAGGCTCGGGCATGTGCTGGTGTCGTATTTTTCTTCACCGGGGTACCATCGCCGAAGCATCGCCGGAGAACTTGACCGACGGCATTGGGTTTCCAGCGATCGGGGGGGCCGAGGGGGTATGCGCACATGATGTGCAATGGGTGCTGGTACTTGCCCCTTATATTGGCTCCCTATCCCCCATCAAACCTCGAGAACTCACACCCTCTTAAAGAGCATTTCAGATTTTACAGGTTTGCTGCCTGTAGCCATTAAGCTGTCTGAAATGGGAGCACTTTTTTCAAATGGTCACAAAATCTTGTACACTTGGAGTTTTTAGCTGAATTTTTTAGCGCATGCCAACAAAAATACAAGGATCACGTCTACCAAGTTTTTAGCCAAAAATCCTTTTGAAAAAATTTTAAAAAATCTCGAACCGTAAAAAGTTTCTAAAATCATGAAAAATAAAAGATGAGTCGTCTTGCCCTAAAACTTCACGTGAAGGCTTAAGGGACCATTGTATGAATTTACAAGCCATAAAAATGGCATTGGCATGCAGAAATATGAAGATGTGCCTAAACACACCTACCACCCTATCGATCAAAAGCTTGCGCATCCCGTCTCTCTGGCCGGCGTAGTGCCCGTCGGCCCACCCGCCTGCTCGTTTCATTGGTTGGCTTAGGCATACAGAGTTCATTCCCAGTCTAAGATCGGACCAGACCGAGGGTTGCGATAACAGGATCGACAGCACGCAGAGGGGGACCCGGTCGATCCCCGATTTACGTATCTCGCCCCTCTGGCCGGTTGAGCACCCGCACGCTCGTTTTGTGGGATGGCTTAGGTATACGAAGTTCATTCCCAGTCTAAGCATACGGAGTTCATTCCCAATCTAAGATTGGATCGGACCAAGGGTGGCGGCAGCACATGCTGGGCTCGGGCATGTGCTGGTGTCATATTTTTCGACGATCGGGGGGCCGGGGGGTGTGCACACATGATGTGCGATGGGTGCTGGTACTTGGCCCTTATACTGGCCCCCTATCCCTCATCAAACCTCGAGAACTCACACCCCCTTAAAGAGCATTTGAGATTTTACAGGTTTGCTGCTAGTAGCCATTAAAGTGTCTGAAATGGGGACTCTTTTTTCAAATGGTCACAAAATCTTGAACACTTCGAGTTTTTAGCTGAATTTTTTATGCATGCTAACAATATTACAAGGACCACGTCTACCAAGTTTGGGGCCAAAACTTCTTCCAAAAAAATTTTAAAAAATCTCAAACCGTCAAAATTTTTTAAAATCGTGAAAGATAGAAAACGAATCGTCTTGCCATGAAACTTCACGTGAAGGCTTAAGGGACCATTGTATGAAATTACAAGCCATAAAAATGGAATTGGCATGCAGAAATGTTAAGATGTGCCTAAACCCACCTACCACCCTATTGATCCATGGCATGTGCATCCCGTCTCTCTGGCCGATGTAGTGCCCGCCTGCCCGCCCGCTCGCTCGTTTCGTCGGTTGGCATAGGCATACGGAGTTCATTCCCAGTCTAAGATCGGACCACACCAAGGGTTGCGGTAGCAAGATCGGCAGCACGTAGAGGGGGACCCAATCGATCCCCGGCTTGCGCATCACGCCCCTCTGGCCGGTTGAGCGCCCGTAAGCTCGTTTCGTGGGTTGACTTAGGCATACAAAGTTCATTCCCAGTCTAAGCATATGGAGTTCATTCCCAGTCTAAGATTGGACCGGACCAAGGATTACGGTAGCACATGCTGGGCTCGAGCATGTGCTGGTGCTGCATTTGTCTTCATCGGGGCACCATCGCCGGAGAACCTGACCGGCGACATTGGGGTTTCGACGATTGGGCGGGCCGGGGGGTGTGCGCACATGATGTGTGATGGGTGCTAGTATTTGGCCCTTATATTGGCCCCCAATCCCCCATCAAACCTCAAGAACTCACACCTCCTTAAAGAGCATTTGAGATTTTACAGGTTTGCTGCTAGTAGCCATTAAAGTGTCTGAAATTGGGACACTTTTTTCAAATGGTCACAAAATCTTGTACACTTCGAGTTTTTAGCTGATGTTTTTTGTGCATGCCAACAAAAATTCAACGATCACGTCAACCAAGTTTGGGGCCAAAACTAGTTCTGAAAAAATTTTCAAAAATCCAGAACCGTAAAAAGTTTCAAAAATCGTGAAAAATAGAAAACGAGTCGTCTTGCCATGAAACTTCATGTGAAGGCTGAAGGGACCATTGTATGAATTTACAAGGCATAAAAATGGAATTGGCACACAGAAATATGAAGATGTGCCTAAACCCACCTATCGTCCTATCGATCCACGGCTTGTGCATCCCATTTCTTTGACCGACGTAGTGCCCGTCCGCCCGCTCGTTTCGTCGGTTGGGTTAGGCATACGGAGTTCATTCCCAGTTTAAGATCGGACCGGACTGAGGGTTGCGGCAGCAAGATCGGTAGCAAGCAGAGGGGGACCCAGTCAATCCCCAGCTTGTGCATCCCCCCCATCTGACCGACGTAGTGCCCGCCCGCCCACCCGCCCGCTCGTTTCGTCGGTTGGCTTCGGCATACGGAGTTCATTCCTAGTCTAAGATCAGACAAGATCGAGGGTTGTGGCAGTAGGATCGACAGCACGTAGAAGGGGACCCGGCTGATCCCCGGCTTGTGCATCCTGCCCCTCCGGCCGGCTGAGCGCCCGCACGCTCGTTTCGTGGGTTGACTTAGGCATACGAAGTACATTCCCAGTCTAAGCATATGCAGTTCATTCCCAGTCTAAGATCAGACCGAACCGAGGTTTACGGTGGCACATGCTGGGCTCGGGCATGTGCTGGTGTCGCATTTTTCTTCTTCGAGGCACCATCGTCGGAGCATCACCGGAGAACTTAACCGGCGGCATTGGGGTTCCGGCGATTGGGGGGGCCGGGGGTGTGTGTGCACATGATGTGCGATGGGTGCTGGTACTTGGCCCTTATATTGGCCCCCTATCCCTCATCAAACCTCGAGAACTCACACCCCTTAAAGAGCATTTGATATTTTACAAGTTTACTGCCAGTAGCCATTAAAGTGTCTGAAATAGGGACACTTTTTTCAAAAGGTCACAAAATCTTGTACACTTCGAGTTTTTAGCTGAATTTTTTTTTGCATGCCAAAAAAAATACAAGGATCACGTCTACCATGTTTGGGGCCAAAAATCCTGCCGAAAAAATATTAAAAATTCTTGAATCGTAAAAAGTTTCAAAAATCATGAAAAATAAAAAACGAGTCGTCTTGCCATGAAACTTCACGTGAAGGCTTAAGGGACCATTGTATGAATTTACAACCATAAAGATGGCATTGGCATATAGAAATATGAAGATGTGCCTAAACCCACCTACCACCCTATCGATCCACGTTGTCACGAACTAAGCTTTCTCTCAACAAGCAATAAACCGTACGGCAATTGAATGGGTGCTCTGAACCAAGTCAGCCTTCAATAGATCGATATCTGAACAAATAACCATAAGCTATGGTTAGTCACAAGCATTCACAATAAGGCACAACATATCGAGATCAATCTCAAGCACACACACAAGAAGGCATATTCGCATCAAGAAAAAGAAAAACACATCGAGGCAACAATCGAGACATTCAATCGGGATGAGTTTTATTATAAACGGGACTCATACATCAAGACCTCCCACCATCACCAGGGCCAGCGGGTAGCCCTTGGTGGGTGGCCTAAGCTCACATAGCAACCGATGAGACAGCCCAACATTACGCTGTCGGCTTACCCCCCCTAAAGAGCCTTAGAGATTTTAGAGCTATGCTACTAGTAACCATTACAATGTTTGAAATGGGGACACTTTTCCTAGCACAAGGGATCTACCCGGCCTTGGCCCTATACATGGGTGGCTCATGGAAACCTAAGTCTCGATCATGGCCCTATACAAGGTTGGCTCATGACATCCTCCCCCACCTATTCTATCGACGTCCTCATCGACTTGCTGGCTTGAAATTCTTCAATCTTTCTTTGAAATCTTTGGAGGTTGTGTTCTCTCTCCCAACTGGTTTCTTCTGGTCTTAATCCCTCCCACTTCACTAAGTACTCTCAAACTAGTCTTCGAGATATCTTGGTTTCCCTGTCAGTTAAGATCTCTTTGACTCGACGCTCTAAGGGTGGCTTTATGGTGATGACGGCTCTAGTTGGCTCTCTTCAGCTAGCATCTGTAGGATCTACATGGAAAGGTTTCAGGTTGCTCACATGAAATACTGGGTGCACTTTCATCCACTTTGATGGGTCAATTTTGTAAGAAGCATTCCCCACCTTGGAAAGGACCCTTACTGGACCTTCATATTTGTGCACCAGTCTACGATCTCTTTTTCTCAGGAACCTGGTTTGTTCAGGAACTAGTCGGACAAGAACCAAATCACCAGCTTGAAATTATTGAGCTCGACGACCCTTGTCTACCCATTTCTTCATCCGCTTTGATGCTTTCTCCAGGTAGGCTTGCGTAATGTCTGTGTTTTGTTTCCACTCTTTGCTGAGATTAAAGGCTCTCAGATTCTTTCCTCTATATTATTCCAAGGAAGTGTGGGGTAGCCTTGGTAATTATCTGTGACCACCTTAAATGGGCTCTTGTTGGTGGAAGAGCTTTTGTTGGAATTAAAACAGAGTTGAGCCACATCCAATAATGAAGGCCAGTCTTTCTAATTAGCTTGAACAAAATGCCTCAAGTATTCCTCTAATAATCCATTGAACCGTTCTATTTGACCATCAGTTTAGGGGTGATAGCTTGAGGAGATGTTGAGTTGGGACCCCAATATCTTGAAAAGTTCTCTCCAGAAGGACCCCGTGAATCTCGGATCTCGATCACTGACAATGTTTTGAGGGAGGCCCCAGTATTTGACCACATGTTTTAATAATAATCGAGCTGTGTCTTTCGCTGTGCAATACTTGGGAGCGGGAATGAATGTGGCATACTTAGAGAACCGATCAATTACCATCAAAATCGCTCCAAGGTCACCAACCTTGGGTAGGCTTGAAATGAAATCGAGAGAGATGCTTTCCCAAGGTCTGGTGGGTACTGGTAGTGGTTCAAGCATGCCTGCAAGTTTCTTTCTTTCAACCTTGTCTTGTTGGCAAATGAGGCAAGTCTTCGTAAAGTCCATCACATCTTGTCGCATTTGAGGCCAATAGTATCCCTGTTTCAATAACGCCAAAGTAAGTTGCCAACCCGGGTGTCTTGCCCATGGTGTGTCATGACATTCCCTCATTAGCATCTATCTCAGACCTTCTATTCTTGGCACAAATACTTGAGGTCCCTTGGTCCATAGGACCCCGTTTTCTTGCCAGAAGTACTTGGACTTCCCTTCTTCCACTAGCTTCAGGATGGCATAAGCTTGCGGGTCCTTCCTTAAGTGATCTCCAATCAACTTGTGAATGTTTGTAGTGGCTCTACTAGCCGCCATTGGGGCAATTCTTCCAAGGGCCGCTAGATCTGCTCGCCTACTCAATGCATCGGCCACTTGATTGGTCTTTCCAGCGATGTGCTCAAAACAAAAGTTGAATTTCGCTAAAAATTCTTGCCACCTAGCTTGTTTTTTCGTAAGCCTTGGTTGGGTGAGAAAATGGCTAACGGCCGTATTGTCTATCTTCACGACAAAGTGTGAACCCAACAAGTAATGTCACCAAGCCCTCAAGCAGTGAACCACCACGAGGAGTTCTTTTTCCTGAGCCGTATATTTCCTTTCAGCTTCACTTAGCTTCCTACTTTCAAATGCTATCTGGTGATGTTGTTACAAAAGCACTCCTCCAATAGCAAAATCGGATGCATCCGTCTGAACTTCGAAGGGCTTTTCAATATCAGGGAGAGCTAAGATGGGATCCTTCATAACAGCATCCTTTAATCCCTCTAAGGCCTCTTGGCACTTGCTCATCCAACACCATTTATGCTCCTTCTTCAATAGCTCTATGAGGGCTGTGGTCTTGCGAGAGTACCCTTCCACAAACCTTCTATAGTAGTTGGCTAGTCCCAAAAATGAGCGGAGCTCACTAACATTCTTCGGTGTTGTCCACTCTTTGATGGCCCTAACCTTTCCTATGTCTATTCGAATGTGGCCACGTTCGATAATGTGATCGAGAAAATGGATTCGGGTCTGAGCAAATGCACACTTCTCCCTTTTTACGTATAACTGGTGGTCATGTAATCTTTGAAGTACCTGGTCCAGGTGCTCTTGATGCTCTTCCAAAGTGGAGCTATATACCACTATATCGTCTAAATAGATGACTACAAATTTGTCTAAGTAGTCATGGAACACCTGATTCATCAATGTACAAAATGTGGCAGGAGCATTGGTCAGTCCAAAAGGCATAACAAGAAATTCAAATGCACCATATCGTGTCACACAAGTGGTCTTTGGCTCATCTCTCTCAGCGATTCGAACCTGATGGTAGCTAGATCTCAGGTCCAATTTGGAAAAGTACTTGGCCCGGCTCAATTGATCAAACAAGTCTGCTATAAGGGGAATGGGATATTTGTTTCTCACGGTGACTTTGTTCAAGGCCCTGTAGTCAACACATAATCACAAACTTCCATCGTGCTTCTTCTGAAATAGCACTGGCACTCTGAAAGGAGCCTTTGATGGTCTGATGAACCCGACTTGTAGCAGCTTGTCTAACTATTTTCTTAGTTCAGCCAACTCTGGTGGGGCTATGCGGTAGGGTGCTCTAGCAGGGGGTTTCACTCTTGAGAGGAGCTTGATTTCATGGTCCACTGCTCGTCGAGGGGGTAGAACTTTAGGCAACATCTCTGGCATCACCTCTTCAAATTCTTCCAACACTTTTTCCACACCATCAGGTATGGGTTCTACTTCCGACCCTTCTTTGTAAATCAGCACCGCCACAAAGGAGGGTTCCCCTCTTTTTATCCCTTTCTTAAACTGCAAAGTTGAAATCATTTTCTTCCCACTCTTTGGTAGGATGTTGGCTGGCACCACACATGGGTGTTCTCCTAAGAACAACAAGCAGCTAGCAACGGGGATAGGGATAACCTGAGCCAAGGACACTTTTCCTAGCACAAGGGATCTACCCGGCCATGGCCCTATACATGGGTGGCTCATGGCAACCTAAGTCCCGATCATGGCCCTATACAAGGTTGGCTCATGACACATGGCTTGCGCATCCCGTCTCTCTGGTAGGCGTAGTGCCCACCCGCTCGTTTCGTCAGTTGGCTTAGGCATACGAAGTTTATTCCCAGTCTAAAATCGGATCGGACCGAGGGTTGTGGCAGCAGGATCGGCAGCACGCAGAGGGGGACCCGATCGATCCCCCGTTTGTGCATCCTACCCCTCTGGCCGGTTGAGCACCCGTACGCTCGTTTCGTGGGTTGACTTAGGCATACGAAGTTCATTCCCAGTCTAAGCATACGGAGTTCATTCCCACTCTAAGATCGGACCGGATCGAGGGTTGCGGTAGCACATGCTGGGCTCAGGCATGTGCCAGTGCTGTATTTTTCCTCGTCGGGGCACCATTGCCGGAGCATCACCGGAGAACCTGACCGGCGGCATTGGGGTTCCGACGATCGGGGGGGCCGGGGGGTGTGCGCACATGATGTGCGATGGGTGCTGGTACTTGGCCCTTATATTGGCCCCTTATCCCTCATCAAACCTCAAGAACTCACACCCCTTAAAGAGCATTTGAGATTTTACAGGTTTGCTGCCAGTAGCCATTAAAACGTCTGAAATAGGGACACTTTTTTCAAATGGTCACAAAATCTTGTACACTTCCAGTTTTTAGCTGAATTGTTTTATGCATGCCAACAAAAATACAAGGATCACATCTACCAAATTTGGGGCCAAAACTCCTTTCGAAAAAATTTTAAAAAATCTCGAACTGCAAAAAGTTTCAAAAATTATGAAAAATAGAAAACGGGCCGTCTTGCCATGAATCTTCACCTGAAGGCTTAAGGGACCATTGTATGAATTTACAAGCCATAAAAATGGCATTGGCACGTAGAAGTATGAAGACGTGCCTAAAGCCGCCTACCACCCTATCGATCCACGGCTTGTGCATCACGTCTTTCTAAGCATACAGAGTTCATTCCCAGTCTAAGATGGTTGTGGCAGGACATACTGCGCTCGGGCATGTGCTGGTGCCGCATTTTTCTTTGTCGGGGCACCATCGCCGGAGCATCGTCGGAGAACCTGACCGACGGCATTGGGGTTCCAACGATCGAACGGGTCGGGGCGGTGCTGGTACCTGGCCCTTATATTGGCCCCCTAACCCTAATCAAACCTCGAGAACTCACACCCCTTAAAGAGCATTTGATATTTTACAGGTTTCCTGCCAGTAGCCATTAAAGTGTCTGGAATGGGGACACTTTTTTCAAATGGTCACAAAATCTTGTACACTTCGAGTTTTTAGCTGATTTTTTTTGTGCATGCCAAAAAAAATACAAGGATCACGTCTAGCAAGTTTCGGGCCAAAACTCCTTTCGAAAAAATTTTAAAAAATCTCGAACCATAAAAAGTTTCAAAAATCATGAAAAATAGAAAACAAGTTGTCTTGCCACGAAACTTCACATGAAGGCTTAAGGGACCATTGTATGAATTTACAAGCCATAAAAATGGCATTGGCATGCAGAAATATGAAGATGTGCCTAAACCCACCTACCACCCTATCGATCCACGGCTTACGCATCCCGTCTCTCTGGCCGGCATAATGCTCGCCCGCCCGTCCACTCGCTCGTTTCGTCGGTTGGCTTAGGCATACAGAGTTCATTCCTAGTCAGAGATTGGACTGGACCGAGGGTTGCAGCAGCAGGATCGGCAGCATGCAGAGGGTTACCCGGTCGATCCCCGGCTTGCGCATCCCGCCCCTCTTGCCGGCTGAGCGCCTGCACGCTCGTTTCGTGGGTTGACTTAGGCATATGGAGTTCATTCCCAGTCTAAGCATATGGTGTTCATTCCCAGTCTAAGATTGGACAGGATTGAGGGTGGCGGCAGCACATGCTAGGCTGGGGCATGTGCTGGTGCCGCATTTTTCTTTATCGGGGAACCATTGCCGGAGCATCGTCGGAGAACCTGACCGACGGCATTAGGGTTCTGACGATCGGGGGAGCCGGGGGGTGTGCGCTCATGATGTGCGATGGGTGCTGGTACTTGGCCCTTATATTGGCCCCCTATCCCTCATCAAACCTCAAGAACTCACACCCCCTTAAAGACCATTTGAGATTTTACAGGTTTGCTGTCAATAGCCATTAAAGTGTCTGAAATGGGGACACTTTTTTCAAATGGTCACAAAATCTTGTACACTTTGAGTTTTTAGCTGAATTTTTTTGTGCATGCCAAAAAAAATACAAGGATCACGTCTACCAAGTTTGGGACCAAAACTTCTTCCGAAAAAATTTTAAAAAATCCCGAACCACAAAAAGTTTCGTAAATCATGAAAAATAGAAAACGAGTCGTCTTGCCATGAAACTTCACGTGAAGGCTTAAGGGACCATTGTATGAATTTACAAGCCATAAAAATGGCATTGGCACACAAAAATATGAAGATGTGACTAAACCCACCTACCACCCTATCGATCCACGGCTTGCGCATCCCGTCTCTCTGGCCGGAGTAGTGCCTGCCCGTCCGTCCGCTCGTTTCGTCGGTTGGCTTAGGCATACGAAGTTCATTCCCAGTCTAAGATCAGACCAGACCGATGGTTACGGCAGCACATATTGGGCTCAGGCATGTGCTGGTGCCACATTTTTCTTCGTCGGGGCACCATCGCCGGAGCATCGCCAGAGAGCCTGACCAGCGGCATTGGGGTGCCGGGGGGGTGTGCGCACAAGATGTACGATGGGTGCTGGTACTTGGCCCTTATATTGGCACCGTATCCCTCATCAAACCTCAAGAACTCACACCACCTTAAAGAGCATTTGGGATTTTACAGGTTTACTACCAGTAGCCATTAAAGTGTCTGAAATGGGGACAGTTTTTTCAAATGGTCACAAAATCCTGTACACTATGAGTTTTTAGCTGAATTTTTTTTTGCATGCCAACAAAAATACAAGGATCATGTCTACCAAGTTTGGGGGCAAAAATCCTTTCGAAAAAATTTTAAAAAATCCCGAACCACAAAAAGTTTCGAAAATCGTGAAAAATAGAAAACGAGTCGTCTTGCCATGAAACTTCACGTGAAGGCATAAGGGACCATTGTATGAATTTACAGGCCATAAAAATGGCATTGGGACGTAGAAATATGAAGATGTGCCTAAACCCACCTATCACCCTATTGATCCACGGCTTGCGCATCCCGTCTCTCTGGCCGGCGTAGTGCCCGCCCGCTTGTTTCGTTGATTGGCTTAGGCATACAGAGTTCATTCCCAGTCTAAGATCAGACCGAACCGAGGGTTACGACAACACATGTTAGGCTCGGGCATGTGCTGGTGCCGTAATTTTCTTTGCCGGCTGAGCATCCGCACGCTCGTTTCGTGGGTTGACTTAGGCATATGGAGTTCGTTCCCAGTCTAGGCATACAGAGTTCATTCCCAATCTAAGATCGGACCAGATCGATGGTTGCGGCAGGACATGCTGGGCCTGGGCATGTGGTGGTGCCGCATTTTTCTTTGTCGGGGCACCATAGTCGGAGAACCTGACCGATGGCATTGGGGTTCCGACGATCAGGCGGGTCGGGGGGTGCTGGTACTTGGCCCTTATATTGGCCCCCTTACCCTAATCAAACCTCGAGAACTCACACCCTTTAAAGAGCATTTGATATTTTACAGGTTTGCTGCCAGTAGCCATTAAAGTGTCTGAAATGGGGACACTTTTTTCAAATGGTCACAAAATCTTGTACACTTCGAGTTTTTAGCTTATTTTTTTTGTGCATGCCAAAAAAAAATACAAGGATCACGTCTACCAAGTTTCGGGCGAAAACTCCTTCCAAAAAAATTTTAAAAAATCCCGAACCATAAAAAGTTTCAAAAATCATGAAAAATAAAAAACGAGTCATCTTGCCACAAAACTTCACGTGAAGGCTTAAGGGACCATTGTATGAATTTACAAGCCATAAAAATGGCATTGGCATGCAGAAATATGAAGATGTGCCTAAACCCACCTACCACCTTATCGATCCACGGCTTGCGCATCCCGTCTGTCTGGTCGGAATAATGCTCGCCCGCCCGTCCACCCGCTCGTTTCGTCGGTTGGCTTAGACATACGGAGTTCATTCCTAGTCAGAGATCAGACTAGACGGAGGGTTACGGCAGTAGGATCGGTAGCACGCAGAGGGTTACCCGGTCGATCCCCGGCTTGCGCATCCCGCCCATCTTGCCGATTGAGCACCTGCACGCTCGTTTCGTGGGTTGACTAAGGCATATGGAGTTCATTCCCAGTCTAAGCATATGGAGTTCATTCCCAGTCTAAGATCGGACTGGATTGAGGGTGGTGGCAGCACATGCTAGGCTCGAGCATCGCCGGAGAACCTGACCGACAGCATTGGGGTTCCGACGATCATAGGGGCCGGGGGTGTGTTCGCCCAAGATGTACGATGGGTGCTGGTACTTGGCCCTTATATTGGCACCGTATCCCTCATCAAACCTCAAGAAGTCACACCCCCTTAAAGAGCATTTGAGATTTTACAGGTTTGCTACCAGCAGCGACTAAAGTGTCTGAAATGGGGACACTTTTTTCAAATGGTCACAAAATCTTGTACACTTCGAGTTTTTTGCTGAATGTTTTTGTGCAAGCCAACAAAAATACAAGGATCCTGTCTGCCAAGTTTGGGGCCAAAACTCCTTTCAAAAAAATTTTAAAAAATCTCGAACCGTAAAAAGTTTCAAAAATCGTGAAAAATAGAAAACGAGTCATCTTGCCATGAAACGTCACGTGAAGGCTTAAGGGAGCATTGTATGATTTTACAAGCCATAAAAATGGAATTGGCACATAGAAATATGAAGATGTGCCTAAACCCACCTACAACCCTATCGGTCCACAGCTTACGCATCCCGTCTCTCTGGCCGACGTAGTGCCCGCCCCCTGCCCACCAGCTTGTTTCGTCGGTTGGCTTAGGCATACGGAGTTCATTCCCAATCTAATATCAGACCGGACTAAGGGTTACGGCAGCAAGATCGGCAAGACGCAGAGGGGGACCCGACCGATCCCCAGCTTGCGCATCCTGCCCCTCTGGTCGGCTGAGCGCCCGCACGCTCGTTTCGTGGGTTGACTTAGGCATACGGAGTTCATTCCCAGTCTAAGCATACGGAGTTCATTCCCAGTCTAAGATCGGACCAGACCGAGGGTTGCGACAGCACATGCTGGGCTTGGGCATGTGCTGGTGCCGCATTATTCTTCGTCAGGGCGCCATCGCCGGAGCATGGTCGGAGCGTCGCCAGAGAAGCTGACCGGTGGTATTGGGATTTTGACGATCAGGGGGCCGGGGGGTGTGCGCACATGATGTGCGATGGGTGCTGGTACTTGGCCTTTATATTGGCCCCCTATCCTTCATCAAACCTCGAGAACTCATGCCCTCTTAAAAAGCATTTGAGATTTTATAGGTTTACTGCCAGTAGCCATTATTGTGTCTGAAATGGGGACACTTTTTTCAAATTGTCACAAAATCTTGTAGACTTCGAGTTTTCAGCTGAAATATTTTGTGCATGCCAACAAAAATAAAAGGATCACGTCTACCAAGTTTGGGGCCAAAACTCCTTCCGTAAAAATTTTAAAAAATCCCAAACAGCAAAAAGCTTCAAAAATCGTGAAAAATAGAAAACGAGTCGTCTTGCCATGAAACTTCACGTGAAGGCTTAAGGGACCATTGTATGAATTTACAAGAAATAAAAATGGCATTGGCACGTAGAAATATGAAGATGAGCCTAAACCCACTTACCACCCTATCGATCCACGGCTTACGCATCCCGTCTCTCTGGCTGGCGTAGTACCCGCCCGCCCGCCCACCCGCTCGTTTCGTCGGTTGGCTTAGGCATACGGAGTTCATTCCCAGTCTAAGATCGGACCAGACTGAGGGTTGCGGCAGCAAGATCGACAGCACGCAGAGGGGGACCCGACCGATGCCCGGCTTGCGCATCCCGCCCCTCTGGTCGGTTGTGCGCCCGCACGCTCATTTCATGTGTTGACTTAGCCATACGGAGTTCATTCCCAGTCAAGCATACGGAGTTCATTCCTAGTCTAAGATCAGACCGGACCAAGGGTTGCAGCAGCACATGCTGGGCTTGGGCATGTGCTGGTGCCGCATTTTTCTTCGCTGGGGCACTGTCATCGGAGCATCGCTGGAAAACCTGACCGACGGCATTGGGGTTCCGACGATCAGTGGTTTCGGGGGTTGTGTACGCACATGATGTGCGATGGGTGCTGGTACTTGGCCCTTATATTGGTCCCCTATCCCTCATCAAAATTCGAGAACTCACACCCCCTTAAAGAGCATTTGAGGTTTTACAGGTTTGCTGTCAGTAGCCACTAAAGTGTCTGAAATGGAGATACTTTTTTCAAATGGTCACAAAATCTTGTTCACCTCGAGTTTTTAGCTAAATTTTTTTTTGCATGCCAGAAAAAATACAAGGATCACGTCTACTAAGTTTGGGGCCAAAACTCCTTCCGAAAAAATTTTCAAAAATCCCAAACCGTAAAAAGTTTTGAAAATTGTGAAAAATAGAAAACGAGTCGTCTTGCCATGAAACTTCACGTGAAGGCTTAAAGGACCATTGTATGAATTTACAAGCCATAAAAATGGCATTGGCACATAGAAATATGAAGATGTGCTTGAACCCACCTACCACCCTATCGATCCATGGCTTGTGCATCCCGTCTCCCTGGCCGGCGTAGTGCCCGCCCGACCGCCCGCCCGCTTGTTTTATCGGTTGGCATAAGCATATGGAGTTCATTCCCAGTCTAAGATTAGACCGGATCGAGGGTTACGATAGCAGGATCGGCAGCACACATAGGGGGACCTAGTCGATCCCCGGCTTGCGCATCCCGCCCCTCTGGCCGACTGAGCGCCTGCACGCTCATTTCGTGGGTTGACTTAGGCATACAGAGTTCATTCCCAGTCTAAGGATATGCAGTTCATTCCCAGTCTAAGATCAAATCGGATCGAGGGTTGCGACAGTACATGCTAGGCTCGGGCATGTGCCGGTGCCGCATTTTTCTTCACCGGGGCACCATCGCCGGAGCATCACCGGAGAACCTAACCGACGGCATTAGGGTTCCGCCGATCGGGGGGGCCGGGGAGGGTGTGCGCACATGATGTGCGATGGGTGCTAGTACTTGGCCCTTATATTGGCCCCCTATCCCTCATTAAACCTTGAGAACTCATACCCCCTTAAAGAGCATTTGAGATTTTACAGGTTTGCTTCCAGTAGCCATTAAAGTGTCTATAATGGGGACACTTTTTTCAAATGGTCACAAAATCTTGTACACATCGAATTTTTAGCTGAGTTTTTTTATGCATGCCAACAAAAGTACAGGGATCACGTCTACCAAGTTTTGGGCCAAAACTCCTTCCAAAAAAATTTTAAAAAATCTCAAACCATAAAAGGTTTCAAAAATCGTGAAAAATAGAAAACGAGTCATCTTGCCATGAAACTTCACGTGAAGGCTTAAGGGACCATTGTATGAATTTACAAGCCATAAAAATGGCATTGGCAC
Organism: Durio zibethinus; assembly: GCF_047325235.1. NCBI lineage: Eukaryota > Viridiplantae > Streptophyta > Magnoliopsida > Malvales > Malvaceae > Durio > Durio zibethinus. The sequence goes on along the minus strand of NC_143162.1, from coordinate 21,935,620 downwards.
ACAGAAATATGAAGATGTGCCTAAACCCACCAACCACCCTATCGATCCACGGCATGCGCATCCCGTCTCTCTGGCCGGTGTAGTGCCCGCCCGTCCGCCCGCTCGTTTCGTCGGTTGACTTAGGCATATGGAGTTCATTCCCAGTCTAAGATCAGGTTGGATCGAGGGTTCCGACAGCAGGATCGGTAGCACGTAGAGGGGGACCCGACCGATCCCCGGCTTGCGTATCCTGCCCTTCCGGTTGGCTAAGCGCCCGCACACTTGTTTCGGGGGTTGACTTAGGCATACGGAGTTCATTCCCAGTCTAAGCATACATAGTTCATTCCCAGTCTAAGATCGGATCGGACCAAGGGTTGCGGCAGCACATGCTGGGCTCGGGCATGTGCTGGTGCCGCATTTTTCTTCGCCGGAGCATTGTCGGAGAACTTGACCGGCGGCATTGGGGTTCTGGCGATCGGGGGGCCGGGGGGTGTGCGCGCATGATATGCGATGGGTGCTGGTACTTGGCCATTGTATTGGCCCCATATCCCTCATCAAACCTTGAGAACTCACACCCCCTTAAAAAGCATTTGAGATTTTATAGGTTTCCTGCCAGTAGCCATTAAAGTGTCTAAAATGGGGACACTTTTTTCAAATGGTCACAAAATCTTTTACACTTCGAGTTTTTAGCTGAATTTTTTTGTGCAAGCCAACAAAAATACAAGGATCACGTCTAGAAAGTTTGGGGTCAAAAATCCATCTGAAAAAATTTTAAAAAATCTGGAACCGTAAAAGGTTTCAAAAATCATGAAAAATAGAAAATGAGTCGTCTTGCCATGAAACTTCACGTGAAGGCTTAAGGGACCATTGTATGAATTTACTATCCATAAAAATGGCATTGGCACATAGAAATATGAAGATGTGCTTGAACCCACCTACCACCCTATCGATCCACGGCTTGTGCATCCCGTCTCCTTGGCCGGCGTAATGCCCGCCCGACCGCCCGCCCGCTTGCTTTGTCGGTTGGCATAAGCATATGGAGTTCATTCCCAGTCTAAGATTAGACTGGATCGAGGGTTACGATAGCAGGATCGGCAGCACACATTGGGGGACCTAGTCGATCCCCGGCTTGCGCATCCCACCCCTCTGGCCGACTGAGCGCCTGCACGCTCGTTTCATGGGTTGACTTAGGCATACGGAGTTCGTTCCCAGTCTAAGATCAGACCAAACTGAGGGTTGTGGTAGCAGGATCGATAGCACGCAGAGGGGGACCCCGTCGATCCCCGGCTTGCGCATTCCACAACTCTGGCCGGCTGAGTGCCCGCACGCTTGTTTCATGGGTTGACTTAGGCATACGGAGTTCATTCCCAGTCTAAGATCGGATCAAACCGAGGGTTGCGGCAGCACATGCTGGGCTCGGGCATGTGCTGGTGCCACATTTTTCTTCGTCGAGGCACCATCGTCGGAGCATCGTCGGAGCATCGCCGGAGAACCTGACCGACGACATTGGGGTTCCGGTGATCGGGGGGGCCCGAGGGGTTGCGCACATGATGTACGATGGGTGCTGGTACTTGGCCCTTATATCGGCCTCCTATCCCTCATCAAACCTCGAGAACTCACACCCCCTTAAAGAGCATTTGAGATTTTATAGGTTCGCTGCCAGTAGCCATTAAAGTGTCAGAAATGGGGACATTTTTTTCAAATGGTCACAAAATCTTATACGCTTCGAGTTTTCAGCTGAATTGTTTTGTGCATGACAACAAAAATACAAGGATCACCTCTACCAAATTTGGGACCAAAAATCTTTTCGAAGAAATTTTAAAAAATCTCGAACCGTAAAAAGTTTTGAAAATCGTGAAAAATAGAAAACAAGTCGTCTTGCCATGAAACTTCACGGGAAGGCTTAAGGGACCATTGTATGAATTTACATGCCATAAAAGTGGCATTCGCACATAGAAATATGAAGATGTGCCTAAACCCACCTACCACCCTAACGATGCACGACTTGTGCATACCGTCTCTCTGGCCGGCGTAGTGCCCGCTTGCCCACCCACTCGTTTGGTCGGTTGGCTTAGGCATACGGAGTTCATTCCCAGTCTAAGATTGGACCCGACTGAGGGTTACGGTAGTAGGATCGATAGCACGCAAAGGGGGACCCGATCGATCCCCGGCCTGCGCATCCCGCCCCTCTGGCCAGCTGAGCGCCCGCACATTCATTTCGTGGGTTGACTTATGCATACGGAGTTGTTTCCAAGTCTAAGATCGGACCGGACTGAGGGTTACAGCAGCACATGCTGTGCTCGGGCATGTCCTGGTGCCGTATTTTTCTTCGTCGGGGCACCATCGCCGGAGCATCACCGGAGAACCTGACCGACGGCGTTGGGGTTCCGGTGATCGGGGGGGCCGGGGGTGTGCGCAGATGATGTGCAATGGGTGCTGGTACTTGGCCCTTTATTGGCCCCCTATCCCTCATCAAACCTCGAGAACTCACACCCCCTTAAAAAGCATTTGAGATTTTACAGGTTTGCTACCAATTGCCATTAAAGTGTCTGAAATGGGGGCACTTCTTTCAAACGGTCACAAAATCTTATACACTCTGAGTTTTTAGCTAAATTTTTTTGTGCATGCCAAAAAAAATACAAGGATCACGTCTACCAAGTTTGGGGCCAAAACTCCTTCCGAAAAAATTTTAAAAAATCTCGAACCAAAAAAAGTTTCAAAAATCGTGAAAAATTGAAAATGAGTCATCTTGCCATGAAACTTCACGTGAAGGCTTAAGGGACCATTGCATGAGTTTACAAGCCATAAAAATGGCATTGGCATGCAGAAATATGAAGATGTGCCTAAACTCACCTACCACCCTATCGATCCATGGCTTGCACGTCCCGTCTCTCTGCCCGGCGTAGTGCCCGCCCGCTGCTCGTTTCGTCGGTTGGCTTAGGCATACGGAGTACATTCCCAGTCTAAGATCAGACCAGACCGAGGGTTGCGGCAACAGGATCGACAGCACGAAGAGGGGGACCTGGTCGATCCCCGACTTGCGCATCCTGCCCCTCTGGTCGGCTGAGCGCCCGCATGCTCGTTTCATGGGTTGACTTAGGCATACGGAGTTCATTCCCAGTCTAAGCTTCTGGAGTTCATTCCCAGTCTAACATCAGACTGGACTGAGGGTTGTGGCAGCACATGCTGGGCTCGGGCATGTGCTGGTGCCGCATTTTTCTTCATCGGGGCACCATCGTCGGAGCATCGTCGGAGAACCTGACAGGCGGCATTGGGGTTTCAACGATCAGGGGGGCCGGGGGGTGTGCGCACATGATGTGCGATGGGTGCTGGTATTTGGCCCTTATATTGGCCCCCTATCCCCCATCAAACCTTGAGACATCACACCTCCTTAAAGAGCATTTGAGATTTTACAGGTTTGCTACCAGTAGCCATTAAAGTGTCTGAAATGGGTACACTTTTTTCAAATGGTCTCAAAATCTTGTACACTTCGAGTTTTTAGCTGACTATTTTTGTGCATGCCAACAAAAATACAAGGATCACGTCTAAGAAGTTTGGGGCCAAAACTCCTTCTGAAAAAATTATAAAAAATCCAGAACCACAAAAAGTTTCAAAAATCATGAAAAATAGAAAACGAGTTGTCCTGCCATGAAACTTCACGTGAAGGCTTAAACAATATTATATGAATTTACAAGCCATAAAAATGGCATTGGCACGTAGAAATATGAAGATGTGCCTAAACCCACCTACCAACCTATCGATTCACGGCATGCGCATCCCGTCTCTCTGGCCGGCATAGTGCCCGCCCGCCCGCCAACCCACTCGTTTCGTCGGTTGGCTTAGGCATATGGAGTTCATTCCTAGTCTAAGAACAGACTAGACCGAGGGTTGTGGTAGCAGGATTGGTAGCACGCAGAGGGGGACCCGGTTGATCCCCGACTAGTGCATCCTGCCCCTCTAGCCGGCTGAGTGCCCGCACGCTTGTTTCATGGGTTGACTTAGGCATACGGAGTTCATTCCCAGTCTAAGCATACCGAGCTCATTCCTAGTCTAAGATCGGACCAGACCGAGGGTTGCGACAGCACATGCTGGGCTCGGGCATGTGCTGGTGCCGTATTTTTCTTCACCGGGGCACCATCACAGGAGCATCGTCGGAGAACCTGACCGGCAGCATTAGGGTTTTGGCGATCGGAAGGGCCGGGGGGTGTGCGCACATGATGTGCGATGGGTGCTAGTACTTGGCCCTTATATTGGCCCCCTATCCCTCATCAAACCTTGAGAACTCACACCCCCTTAAAGAGCATTTGAGATTTTACAGGTCTGCTGCCAGTAGCCATTAAAGTGTTCGAAATGAGGACACTTATTTCAAATGGTCACAAAATCTTGTACACTTCAAGTTTTTAGCTGAATTATTTTGTGCATGCCAACAAAAATACAATGATCACGTCTACCAAGTTTGGGGCGAAAACTCTTTCCAAAAAAATTTTAAAAAAGCCCGAACCATAAAAAGTTTTGAAAATCATGAAAAATAGAAAACGAGTTGTGTTGCCATGAAACATCATGTGAAGGTTTAAAGGACCATTGTATGAATTTACAAGCCATAAAAATGGCATTGGCATGTAGAAATATGAAGATGTACCTAAACCCACCTACCATCCTATCGATCTACGGCTTGCGCATCCCGTCTCTCTGGCCGGCCTAGTGCCCGCCCGTCCGCTCGTTTCGTTGGTTGGCTTAGGCATACGGAGTTCATTCCCAGTCTAAGATCAGACTGGATCGAGATTTACGGCAGTAGGTTTGGCAACACGTAGAGGGGGACTCGGTCGATTCCCGGCTTACGCATCCTGCCCCTCTGGCCGACTGAGCGCCATCACGCTCGTTTCATGGGTTGACTTAGGAATACGGAGTTCATTCTCAGTCTAAGCATACGGAGTTCATTCCCAGTCTAAGATTGGATCAGACTGAGGGTTGCGGTAGTACATCCTGGGCTTGAGCATGTGCCCCAGCATCTGCCGGTGCCACATTTTTCTTCATCGGGGCACCATCGTCGGAGCATCATCGGAGAACCTGACCGACAACGTTGGGGTTCCGGCGATCGGAAGGGCCGGGGGGGTGTGCGCAAATGATGTGCGATGGGTGCTGGTACTTGGCCCTTATATTGGCCCCCTATCCATCATCACACCTTGAGAACTCACACCCCCTTAAAGAGCATTTGAGATTTTACAGGTTTGCTACCAGTACCCATTAAAGTGTCTGAATGAGGACACTTTTTTCAAATGGTCACAAAATATTGTACACTTTGAGTTTTTAGGTGAATTTTTTTGTCCATGCCAACAAAAATACAAGGATCACGTCTACCAAGTTTGGGGCTAAAACTTATTCCGAAAAAATTTTAAAAAATCTCGAACTGTAAAACGTTTCGAAAATCATGAAAAATAGAAAACGAGTCGTCTTGCCATGAAACTTCACGTGAAGGCTTAAGGGACCATTGTATGAATTTACAGGCCATAAAAATGGCATTGGCACATAGAAATATAAAGATGTGCATGAACCCACCTACCACCCTATCGATCCACAGCTTACGCATCCCGTCTCTCTGGCCGGCGTAGTGCCCGCCCGACCGTCCGCCAGCTCGTTTCGTCGGTTGGCTTAGGCATATGGAGTTCATTCCTAGTCTAAGATCAGACCGGATTGAGGGTTGCGGTAGCAGGATCCGTAGCACGCAGAGGGGGACCCAGTCAATCCCCGGCTAGCGCATCCTGCCCCTCTAGCCGACTGAGCGCCCGTACGCTTATTTCATGGGTTGACTTAGGCATAAGGAGTTCATTCCCAGTCTAAGCATACCGAGTTCATTCCTAGTCTAAGATGACATATTTTTCTTCGTTGGGGCACCATCGTCGGAGCATCACCGGAGAACCTGACTGACGGCATTGGGGTTCCAGCGATCGAGGGGGCCGGAGGGAGTGTGTGCACATGATGTGCGATGGGTGCTGGTACTTGGCCCTTATATTGGCCCCCTATCCCTCATCAAACCTTGAGAACTCACACCCCCTTAAAGAGCATTTGAGATTTTACAGGTTTGCTGCCAGTAGCAATTAAAGTGTCTAAAAGGGGGACATTTTTTTCAAATGGTCACAAAATCTTGTACACTTTGAGTTTTTAGCTGAATTTTTTTGTGCATGCCACAAAAATACAAGGATCACTTCTACCAAGTTTGGGGCCAAAAATCCTTCTGAAAAAATTTTACAAAATCCTGAACCGTAAAAAGTTTCGCAAATCGTGAAAAATAGAAAACGAGTGGTCTTGCCATGAAACTTCCCGTGAAGGCTTAAGGGACCACTGTATGAATTTACAAGCCATAAAAATGCCACTGGCACACAGAAATATCAAGATGTGCCTGAACCTACCTACCACCCTATCGATCCACGGCTTGCGCATCCCGTCTCCCTGGCCGGCGTAGTGCCCGCCGGACCGCCGGCTTGCTCATTTAATCGGTTGGCTTAGGCATACGGAGTTCATTCCCAGTCTAAGATCAGACCGGACCGAGGGTTACGACGTAGGATGGACAGCACGCAGAGGGGGACGTGGCCGACCCTGGCTTGCGCATCCCGCCCTTCTGGTCGGCTGAGTTCCTGCACGCTCGTTTCGTGGGTTGACTTAGACATACTGAGTTCATTCCCAGTCTAAGCATACATAGTTCATTCTAGTCTAAGTTAGGACGGGACCGAGGGTTGCAACAGCACATGCTAGGCTCGGGCATCTGCTGGTGCCGCATTTTTCTTCGTCGGGGCACCATCACCAGAGCATCGTCGGAGAACCTGACTGGCGGCATTTGGGTTCCGATGGTCGGGGGGGCCGGGGGGGTGTGCGCACATGATGTGCAATGGGTGCTGGTACTTGGCCCTTATATTGGCCCCCTATCCCTCATCAAACCTCGAAAACTCACACCCCCTTCAAGAGCATTTGAGATTTTACAGGTATGCTGCCAGTAGCCATTAAAGTGTCTGAAATGGGGACACTTTTTTCAAATGGTCACAAAATCTTGTACACTTCGAGTTTTTAGCTGAATTTTTTTGTGCATGCCAACATGAATACAAGGATCACGTCTACCAGGTTTGGGGTCAAAACTCCTTTCGAAAAAATTTTAAAAAATCTTGAACTGCAAAAAGTTTAAAAAATCGTGAAAAATAGAAAACGAGTCATCTTGCCATGAAACTTCACGTGAAGGCTTAAGGGACCATTGTATGAATTTACAAGCCATAAAAATGGCATTGGCATGCAGAAATATGAAGATGTTTCTAAACCCACCTACCACCCTATCGATCCACAGCTTGCGCATCCCGTCTCTTTGGCTGGCATAGTGCCCGGCCGCCCGATCGCCCGCTCGTTTCGTCGGTTGGCTTAGGCATACGGAGTTCATTCCCAGTCTAAGATCAGACCGAATCGAGGGTTGCGGTAGCAGGATCAGCAGTACGTGGAGGGGGACCCGGTCGATCCCCGGCTTTCGCATCCCGCCCCTCTGGCCGGCTGAAAGCCCTCACGCTCGTTTCGTGGGTTGACTTCTGCATACGGAGTTCATTCCCAGTCTAAGCATACGTAGTTCATTCCCAATCTAAGTTAGGACGGGAGCGAGGGTTGCAACAGCACATGCTAGGCTCGGGCAGGTGCTGGTGCCGTATTTTTCTTCACCAGGGCACCATCATCAGAGCATCTAGGACGGGAGCGAGGGTTGCAACAGCACATGCTAGGCTCGGGCAGGTGCTGGTGCCGCATTTTTCTTCACCAGGGCACCATCATCAGAGCATCGTTGGAGAACCTAACTGGCAGCATTTGGGTTCCGGCGGTCGGGGGGGCCGGGGGGTGTGCGCACATGTTGTGCGATGGGTGCTGGTACTTGGCCCTTATATTGGCCCCCTATCCCTCAACAAACCTCGAGAACTCCCACCCCCTTAAAAAGCATTTGAGATTTTACAGGTCTGCTGCCAGTAGCCATTAAAGTGTCTGAAATGGGGACATTTTTTTCAAATGGTCACAAAATCTTGTACACATCGAGTTTTTAGCTGAATTTTTTTTGCATGCTAACATAAATACAAGGATCACGTCTGGAAAGTTTGGGGCCAAAAATCCTTTCAAAAAAATTTAAGAAAATCCAGAACTGCAAAAAGTTTCAAAAATCATGAAAAATAGAAAACGAGTCATCTTGCCATGAAACATCACGTGAAGGCTTAAGGGACCATTGTATGAATTTAGAAGCCATAAAAATGGCATTGGCATGCAGAAATATGAAGATGTGCCTAAACCCACCTACCACCCTATCGATCCACGACTTGCGCATCCCGTCTCTCTGGCTGGCGTAGTGCCCGCCTGCCCGTCCGCACGCTCGTTTTGTGGGTTGACTTAGGCATACGGAGTTCATTCCTAGTCTAAGATCGAATCGGACCGAGGGGTGCGACAGCACGTGCTGGGCTTGGGCACGTGCTGGTGCCACATTTTTCTTCACTGGGGCACCATCGCCAGAGTGTCGTCGGAGAACCCGACCGGCGACATTGGGGTTCCGACGATCGGGGCGGCCGGGGGTGGGGGTGTGTGCACATGATGTGCGATGGGTGCTAGTACTTGCCCCTTATATTGGCCCCCTATCCCTCATCAAGCCTCGAGAACTCACACCCCCTTAAAGAGCATTTGAGATTTTACAGGTTTGCTGCCAGTAGCTATTAAATTGCCTGACATGGGGACACTTTTTCCAAATGGTCACAAAATCTTGTACACTTCGAGTTTTTAGCTGAATTTTTTTGTGCATGCCAACAAAAATACAAGGATCACGTCTACCAACTTTGGGGCCAAAACTCCTTCCGAAAAAATTTTAAAAAATCCTGAATCGCAAAAAGTTTTGAAAATCGTGAAAAATAGAAAACGAGTCGTCTTGCCATTAAAGTTCACGTGAAGGCTCAAGGGACCATTGTATGAATTTACAAGCCATAAAAATGGCTTCCGCATCCCGTTTCTCTAGCCGGTGTAGTGCCCGCCCGTCCGCTCGTTTGGTGGTTGGCTTAGGCATACGGAGTTCATTCCCAGTCTAAGATCGAACCGGACCGAGGGTTGCGACAGCACGCAGAGGGGGACCTGACCGATCCCTGGCTTGCGCATCCCGCCCCTCTGGCCGGCTGAGCACCAGCAGGCTTGTTTTGTGGGTTAACATAGGCATACGAAGTTCATTCCCAGTCTAAGATCGGACTGGACCGAGGGTTGCGGCAGCACATGCTGGGCTCAGGCAAGTGCTGGTGCCGTATTTTTCTTCGTCGGGGCACCATCGTCGGAGAACCTGACCGGCGATATTGGGGTTCCGACGATCAGGGGGGTCGGGGGGTGTGCGCACATGATGTGTGATGGGTGCTGGTACTTGGCCCTTATATTGGCCCCCTGTCCCTCATCAAACCTCGAGAACTCACACCGCCTTAAAGAGCATTTGAGATTTTACAGGTTTGCTACCAGTAGCCATTAAAGTGTCTCAAATGAGGACACTTCTTTCAAATGGTCACAAAATCTTGTACACTTTGAGTTTTTAGCTGAATTTTTTTGTGCATGCCAAAAAAAATACAAGGATCACATCTACCAAGTTTGGAGGCAAAACTCCTTCCAAAAAAATTTTAAAAAATCCCGAACCGTAAAAAGTTTTAAAAATCGTGAAAAATAGAAAACGAGTCGTCTTGCCATGAAACTTCACTTGACGGCTTAAGGGACCATTGTATGAATTTAAAAGCCATAAAAATGGCATTGGCATGTAGAAATATGAAGATGTGCCTAAACCCACCTACCACCCTATCGATCCACGGCTTGCACATCCCATCTCTTTGGCCGGCGTAATGCCCGCCCACCTGCCCGCTTGTTTCGTCGGTTGGCTTAGGCATACGGAGTTCGTTCCCAGTCTAAGATTGGACCAGATGGAGGGTTGCGGCAGCAGGATCGGCAACACGCAGAGGGGGACCTGTTTGATCCAGGCTTGCGCATCCCGCCCCTCTGGCCGGCTGAGCGCCCGCAGGCTCGTTTCGTGGGTTGAGTTAGGCATACGGAGTTCATTCTCAGTCTAAGATCGGACCAGACCAAGGGTTGCAGCAGCACATGCTAGGCTCAGGCATTTACTGGTGTCGCATTTTTCTTCGTCGGGGCACCATCACCGGAGCATCATCGGAGAACCTAACCGACGGCATTGGGGTTCCGATGATCAGGGGGGCATACGGAGTTCATTCCTAGTCTAAGCATACGGAGTTCATTCCCAGTCTTAGATCGGATCGGATTGAGGGTTGCGGTAGCACATGCTGGGCTCAAGCATGTGGTGCTGCCACATTTTTATTCGTCGGGGCACCATCGCCGGAGCATTGCCGGAGAACTTGATCGGTGGCATTGGGGTTCTGGCGATCGGGGGGGCCGGGAGGGGGTGTGCGCGCATGATGTGCGATGGGTCCTGGTACTTGACCCTTATATTGGCCCTCTATCCCTCGTCAAACTTCAAGAACTCACACCCCCTTAAAGAGCATTTCAGATTTTATAGGTTTGCTGCCAGTAGCCATTAAAGTGTCTGAAATGGGGACACTTTTTTCAAATGGTCACAAAATCTTGTACACTTTGATTTTTTAGCTGAATTTTTTTTTTCTAGTGAACAAAAATACAAGGATTACTTTTACCAAGTTTGGGGCCAAAACTCCTTCCGAAAAAATTTTAAAAAATCCTGAACCGTAAAAATTTTTAAAAATCGTGAAAAATAGAAAACGGGTCGTCTTGCCATGAAACTTCACGTGATGGCTTAAGGGACCACTGTATGAATTTACAAGCCATAAAAATGGCATTGGCACATAGAAATATGAAGATGTGCCTAAACCCACCTACCACCCTATCGATCCACGGCTTGCGCATCCCGTCACTCTGGCCGGCCTAGTGCCCGCCTGCCCGCTCGTTCGTCGGTTGGCTTAGGTATACGGAGTTCATTCCTAGTCTAAGATCAGATCGAACTGAGGGTTGTGGCAGCAGGATCGACAGCACGCAGAGGAGGACCTGGTCGATCCTCGACTTACGCATCTCACCCCTCTGGCCGACTGAGCGCCGCACGCTCGTTTCGTGGGTTGACTTAGGCATACGGAGTTCATTCCTAGTCTAAGCATACGAAGTTCATTCCCAGTCTAAGATCGGACCAGACCGAGGGTTACGGCAGCACATGTTGGGCTCGGGCATGTGCTGGTGGTGCATTTTTCTTCACCGGGGCACCATCGTCGGAGCATCACCTGAGAACCTGACCGACGGCATTTGGGTTCCGACGATTGGGGGGAACGGAGGGGGCGTGCACACATGCTGTGCGATGGGTGCTAGTACTTGGCCCTTATATTGGCCCCCTATCCCTCATCAAACCTCGAGAACTCACACCCCCTTAAAGAGCATTAGAGATTTTACAGGTTTGTTGCCAGTAGCCATTAAAGTGTCTGAAATGGGGACACTTTTTTCAAATGGTCGCAAAATCTTGTACACTTCGAGTTTTTAGCTGAATTTTTTTGTGCATGCCTACAAAAATACAAGGATCACGTCTACCAAGTTTGGGGCCAAAAATCCTTCCAAGAAAATTTTAAAAAATCCCGAACCGCAAAAGTTTTGAAAATCGTGAAAAATAGAAAACGAGTCGTCTTGCCATGAAACTTCACGTGAAGGCTTAAGGGACCATTGTATGAATTTACAAGCCATAAAAATGGCATTGGAATGTAGAAATATGAAGATGTGCCTAAATGCACCTACCACAATATCGATCCATGGCTTGCGCATACCGTCTCTCTGGCCGGCGTAGTGCCCGCCCGCCCGCCCGCCCACTCGTTCCGTCGGTTGGCTTAGCCATACGGAGTTCATTCGCAGTCTAAGATCAAACCAGACCAAAGGTTGCGGCAGCAGGATCGATAGCACACAGAGGGGGACCCGATCGATCCCCGGCTTGTGTATCTCGCCCCTCTGGCCGGTTGAGCGCCGGCACGCTCATTTCGTGGGTTGACTTAGGCAGACGAAGTTCATTCCCAGTCTAAGCATACGGAGTTCATTCCCAGGTTTGATGTGCGATGGGTGCTGGTACTTCGCCCTTATATTGGCCCCCTATCCCTTATCAAACCTCGAGAACTCACACCTCCTTAAAGAGCATTTGAGATTTTACACGTTTGCTGCCAGTAGCCATTAAAGTGTCTGAAATGTGGACATTTTTTTTTTAAATGGTCACAAAATCTTGTACACTTCGAATTTTTAGCTGAATTTTTTTGTGCAAGCCAAAAAAAATACAAGGATCACATCTACTAAGTTTGGGACTAAAACTCCTTCCGAAAAAATTTTAAAAAATCCCAAACTGTAAAAAGTTTCAAAAATCATGAAAAATAGAAAACGAGTCATCTTGCCATTAAACTTCACGTGAAGGCTTAAGGGACCATTGTATGAGTTTACAAGCCATAAAAATGGCATTGGGACGCAGAAATATGAAGATGTGCCTAAACCCACCTACCACCCTATCGATCCACAGCTCGCGCATCGCGTCTCCCTGGCTGGCATAGTGCCCACCCCCTCGCCCGCTCATTCCCACTCTAAGATCGGTTGGCTTAGGCATACGGAGTTCATTCCCACTCTAAGATCAGACCAGACCGAGGGTTGCGACAATAGGATCGACAGCACGTAGAAGGGGACCCAGTAGATCCCCGGCTTGTGCATCCCGCCCCTTTGGCCGAATGAGCGCCCGTACGCACATTTCGTGGGTTGACTTAGGCATACGGAGTTCATTCCCAAGCTAAGCATACAGAGTTCATTCCCAGTCTAAGATCAGACCAGATCGAGGGGTGCGACAGCACATGCTGGGCTCGGGCATGTGCTGGTGTCGCATTTTTCTTCACCGGAGAACTTGACCGGCGGCATTAGGGTTTCGGCGATCGGGGGGGCCGGGGGGTGTGCACACATGATGTGCGATGGGTGCTGGTACTTGGCCCTTATATTGGCCCCCTATCCCTCATCAAACCTTGAGAACTCACACCCCTTTAAAGAGAATTTGAGATTTTACAGGTTTGCTGCTAATAGCCATTAAAGTGTCTGAAATGGGGACACTTTTTTCAAATGGTCACAAAATCTTGTACACTTCAAGTTTTTAGCTGAATTATTTTTGCATGCCAACAAAAATACAAGGATCACATCTACCAAGTTTGGGGCCAAAACTCCTTCCGAAAAAAGTTTAAAAAATCCCGAACCTCAAAAAGTTTCAAAAATCATGAAAAATAGAAAACAAGTCGTCTTGCCATGAAACTTCACGTGAAGGCTTAACGGACCATTGTATGAATTTACAAGCCATAAAAATGGTATTGGCACGTAAAAATACGAAAATGTGCCTAAACCCACCTACCACTCTATCGATCCACGGCTTGCACATCCCATCTCTCTGGCCGGCATAGTGCCCACCCACCCGGTCGTTTCGTCGGTTGGCTTAGGCAAACGGGGTTCATTCCTAGTCAAAGATCAGACCAGACTGAGGGTTGCGGTAGCAAGATCGGCAGCACGTAGAGGGGGACTCGACTGATCCCCGGGTTGCGCATCCCGCCCATCTGGCCGGTTGAGCGCCCGCACGCTCATTTCATGGGTTGACTTAGGCATACGGAGTTCATTCCCAGTCTAAGATCGGACCGGACTGAGGATTACAACAGCATGAGCCGGGCTCGGGCATGTGCTGGTGCCACATTTTTCTTCGCTGGGGCCCATCATCGGAGAACCTGAAGGGCGGTATTCGGGTTCTGGCGATCGAGGAGGCCGATGGGGTGTGGGCACATGATGTGTGATGGGCACTGGTGCTTCACCCTTATATTGGCCCCCTATCCCTCATCAAACCTCGAGAACTCACACCCCCTTAAAGAGCATTTAAGATTTTACAGGTTTGCTGCAGTAGCCATTAAAGTGTCTAAAATGGGGACACCTTTTTCAAATGGTCATAAAATCTTGTACACTTCGTGTTTTTAGCTGAATTTTTTTGTGCATGCCAACAAAAATACAAGGATCACGTCTACCAAGTTTGGGGCTAAAACTCTTTCCAAAAAAATTTTCAAAAATACCGAACCACAAAAATTTTCCAAAATCGTGAAAAATAGAAAACGAGTCGTCTTGCCATGAAACTTCACGTGAAGACTTAAGGGACCATTGTATGAATTTACAAGCTATAAAAATGGCATTGGCATGCAGAAATATGAAGATGTGCCTAAGCCCACCTACCACCCTATCGATCCACGACTTACGCATCCCACCTCTCTGGCCGATGTACTACCCGCCCGCCCGTCTGCCCTCTCATTTCGTCGGTTGGCTTAGGCATACGTAGTTCATTCCCAGTCTAAGATTGGATAAGACTGAGGGTTGTGGCAGTAGGATCGGCAGCACGCAGAGGGGGACCCAACCGATCCTCGACTTACGCATCCCACCCCTCCGTCCGACTGAGCGCCCGCACGCTCGTTTCATGGGTTGACATAGGCATACGGAGTTCATTCCCAGTCTAAGCATACGGAGTTCATTCCCAGTCTAAGCATACAGAGCTCATTCCTAGTCTAAGATCAGACCAGACCGAGGGTTACAGCAGCCCATGCTAGGCTCGGGCATGTGCTGGTGTCGCATTTTTCTTCATTGGGGCACCATCGTCGGAGAACCTGACCGGCGGCATTGGGGTTCCGACGATCGGGGGGCCAGGGGGTGTGCGCACATGATGTGCAATGGGTGCTGGTACTTGGCCCTTATATTGGCCCCCTATCCCTCATCAAAACTCGAGAACTCACACCTCCTTAAAGAGCATTTGAGATTTTCCAGGTTTGCTACCAGTAGCCATTAAAGTGTCTGAAATGGGGACACTTTTTTCAAATGGTCACAAAATCTTGTACACTTCGAGTTTTTAGCTGAGTTTTTTTGTGCATGCCAACAAAAATACAAGGATCACGTCTACCAAGTTTGGGGCCAAAACCCTTTCAAAAATCATGAAAAATAGAAAATGAGTCATCTCGCAATGAAACTTCACGTGAAGGCCTAAGGGACCATTGTATGTATTTACAAGCCATAAAAATGGCATTGGCATGCATAAATATGAAGATGTGCCTAAACCCACCTACCATCCTATCGATCCATGGCTTGCGCATCTCGTCTCTCTGGCCGATATAGTGCCCGCCCTTCCACCGGCTTGTTTCGTCGGTTGGCTTAGGCCTACAGAGTTCATTCCCCGTCTAAGATTGGATCAGACTGAGGGTTGTGGTAGCAGGATCAGCAGGACGAAGAGGGGGACCTGGCCGATCCCCAAATTACGCATCCCGCCCCTCTGGCCGGCTCAGCGCCCGCACGCCCGTTTCATGGGTTGACTTAGGCATGCGGAGTTCATTCCCAGTCTAAGATCAGACCGGACCAAGGGTTCCGGCAGCACATGCTGCGGTCGGGCATGTGCTGGTGCCGTATTTTTCTTCGCCAGGGCGCCATCGTCGGAGAACCTGACTGACGGCATTTGGGTTCCGATGATTGGGGGGGCCGGGAGGGGTGTGCGCACATGATGTGCGATGGGTGCTGGTACTTGGCCCTTATATTGGCCCCCTATCCCTCACCAAACCTTGAGAACTCATACCCCTTTAAAGAGCATTTGAGATTTTACAGGTTTGCTGCCAGTAGCCATTAAAGTGTCTGAAATGGGAACACTTTATTCAAATGGTCACAAAATCTTGTACACTTCGAGTTTTTAGCTGAATTTTTTTGTGCATGCCAAAAGAAATACTAGGATCACATCTACCAAGTTTTGGGCCAAAATACCTTCTGATAGAATTTTAAAAATTCCCAAACCGTAAAAAGTTTCCAAAATCGTGAAAAATAGAAAACGAGTCGTCTTGCCATGAAACTTCACGTGAAGGCTTAAGGGACCATTGTAGGAATTTACAAGCCATTAAAATGGCATTGGCACACAGAAATATGAAGATGTGCCTAAACCCACTTACCACCCTATCGATCGATGCCTTGTGCATCCCATCTCTCTGGCCGACGTAGTGCCGGCCCGTCCGTCCACTCGCTTGTTTCGTCGGTTGGCTTAGGCATACGGAGTTCATTCCCAGTCTAAGATCAGATCGGACCGAGGGTTGTGGTAGCGGGATCGACAGCACGTAGAGGGGGACCCGGCCGATCCCCGGCTTGCGCATCCTGCCCCTCTGGCCGGCTAAGCGCCCGCATGTTCATTTCGTGGGTTGACTTAAGCATTTGGAGTTCATTCCCAGTCTAAGCATATGGAGTTCATTCCTAGTCTAAGATCGGACCGAAACGAGGGTTACGAAAGCACATACTGGGCTCGGGCATACGCTGGTGCCGCATTTTTCTTCAC
The DNA here is from genome assembly GCF_047325235.1 of Durio zibethinus. Lineage (NCBI taxonomy): Eukaryota > Viridiplantae > Streptophyta > Magnoliopsida > Malvales > Malvaceae > Durio > Durio zibethinus. Next base: position 21,919,263 of record NC_143162.1, on the reverse strand, counting down.
CGGGGCACCATCGCCAGAGCATCGCTGGGGAACTTGACCGGTGGAGTTGGGGCTCTGACCATCGGGGGGGCCGTGGGGGTGTGCGCACATGATGTGCGATGGGTGCTAGTACTTGGCCCTTATATTGGCCCCCTATCCCTCATCAAACCTCGAGAACTCACACTCCCTTAAAGAGCATTTAAGATTTTAAAGGTTTGCTGCCAGTAGCCGTTAAAGTGTCTGAAATGGGGACACTTTTTTCAAATGGTCACAAAATCTTGTACACTTCAAGTTTTTAGCTGAATTTTTTTCTGCATGCCAACAAAAATACAAGGATCACGTCCACCAACATATGGGCCAAAAATCCTTTCGAAAAAATTTTACAAAATCTCGAACCGAAAAAAGTTTCAAAAATCATAAAAAATAGAAAACGAGTCGTCTTGCCATGAAACTTCACGTGAAGGCTTAAGGGACCATTGTATGAATTTACAGACCATAAAAATCACATTGGCACCCAGAAATATGAAGATGTGCCTAAACCCACCTACCACCCTATCGATCCACGGCTTGCGCATGCCGTCTCTCTGGCCAGCGTAGTGCCCACCCGCCCGGCCGCCCGCTCATTTCGTTTGTTGGCTTAGGCATACGGAGTTCATTTCCAGTCTAAGATTGGACCGATTGAGGGTTGCACCAGCAGGATCGACAGCATGCAGAGGGGGACCCGGCTGATCCCCGGCTTGTGCATCTCGCCCCTCTGGCCGGATGAGCGCCCGTACGCTCGTTTCGTGGGTTGACTTAGGCATATGGAGTTCATTCCTAGTCTAAGCATATGGAGTTCATTCCCAATCTAAGATTGGACCACACCAAGGGTTGCGGTAGCAGGATCGACAGCATGCAGAGGGGGACCCAACCGATCCTCGGCTTACGCATCCCACCCCTCTGGTCGACTGAGCGCCCGCAGGCTCGTTTCGTGGGTTGACTTAGGCATACGGAGTTCATTCCCAGTCTAAGCATACGGAGTTCATTCCCAGTCTAAGAACAGACCGGACCGAGGGATGCGGCAGCACATATTGGGCTCGGGCATGTGTTGGTGCCGCATTTTTCTTCGCTGGGGCACCATCGCCGGAGCATCACCGGAGAACCTGACCGACGGCATTGGGGTTATGGGGATCGGGGGGGCCGAGGGGGGTGTGCACACGTGATGTGTGATGGGTGCTGGTACTTGGCCCTTATTTTGGCTCCCTATCCCTCATCAAACCTTGAGAACTGACACCTCCTTAAAGAGAATTTGAGATTTTACAGGTTTGCTGCCAGCAGCCATTAAAGTGTCTTAAATGTGGACACTTTTTTTAAATGGTCACAAAATCTTGTACACTTCGAGTTTTTGGCTGAATTTTTTTGTGCACTCCAACAAAAATACAAGGATCACGTCTTCCAAGTTTGGGGCCAAAACGCCTTCTGAAAAAATTTTAAAAAATCCCGAACAGAAAAAATTTTGAAAATTGTGATAGAAAATGAGTCGTCTTGCAATGAAACTTCACGTGAAGGCTTAAGGGACCATTGTATGAATTTACAAGCCATAAAAATGGCATTGGCATGCAAAAATATGAACATGTGCCTAAACCCACCTACCACCCTATCGATCCACGGCTTGCACATCCCGTCTCTCTGGCCGACGCAGTGCCCGCCCGCCCACCCGCCCACTCGCTCATTTCATCGATTGGCTTAGGCATACGGAGTTCATTCCCAATCTAAGATCAGACCAGACCGAGGGTTGCGGCAGCAGGATTGGTAGCACGTAGAGGGGGACCCAGCCGATCCCCAACTTGCACATCCTGCCCCTCTGGCCGACTGAGCGCCCACACGTTCATTTTGTGGGTTGACTTAGGCATACGGAGTTCATTCCCGGTCTAAGCATACGGAGTTCATTCCCAGTCAAAGATCGGATCAGATCGAGGGTTGCAGTAGTACATACTGGGCATGGGCATGTGCTGGTGCCGCATTTTTCTTCGTCGGGGCACCATCATCGGAGCATCGTCGGAGAACCTGACCGGCAGCATTGGGGTTCCGACGATCGGGGGGACTGGGTGGGTGTGCGCACATGATGTGCGATGGGTGCTGGTACTTGGCCCTTATATTGGCCCCCTATCCCTCATCAAACCTTGAGAACTCACACCTCCTTAAAGAGCATTTGAGATTTTACAGGTTTGCTGCCAGTAGCAATTAAAGTGTCTTAAATAGGGACATTTTTTTCAAATGGTCACAAAATCTTGTACACTTCGAGTTTTTAGCTGAATTTTTTTGTACATGCCAACAAAAATACAGGGATAATGTCCACAAAGTTTGGGGCTAAAACTTTTTCCGAAAAAATTTTAAAAAATCCCAGACCGTAAGAAGTTTCAAAAATCATGAAAAATAGAAAACGAGTCGTCTTGCCATGAAACTTCAAATGAAGGCTTAAGGGACCATTGTATGAATTTACAAACCATAAAAATGGCATTGGAACATAGAAATAAGAAGATGTACCTAAACCCACCTACCACCCTATCGATCCACGGCTTGCGCATCTCGTCTCTCTGGCCGGAGTAGTTCCCGCCCGCTCGTTTCGTCGGTTGGCTTAGGCATACGGAGTTCATTCCCAGTCTAAGATCAGACCTGATCGAGTGTTGTGGCAGCAAGATCGACAGCATGCAGAGCGGGACCCGATCGATCCTTGGCTTGAGCATCCCGCCCCTCTGCCTGGCTGAGCGCCCGTACACTCATTTCGTGGGTTGACTTAGGCATACGGAGTTCATTCCCAGTCTAAGCATATGAAGTTCTTTCCCAGTCAAAGATCGGATCAGACCGAAGGTTGCGGTAGCACATGCTGGGCTCGGGCATGTGCTGGTGCTGCATTTCTCTTCATCGAGGCACCATCATCGGAGCATCGTCGGAGAACCTGACCGACGGCATTGGGGTTCCGACGATCAGAGGGGCTCGGGGGTGTGCACACATGATGTGCGATGGGTGCTGGTACTTGGCTCTTATATCAGCCCCCTATCTCTCATCAAACCTCAAGAACTCACACCCCCTTAAAGAGCATTTGAGATTTTACAGGTTTGCTGCCAGTAGCCGTTAAAGTGTCTGAAATGGGGACACTTTTTTCAAATGGTCACAAAATCTTGTACACTTTGAGTTTTTAGCTGAATTTTTTTGTGCATGCCAACAAAAATACAAGGATCACGCCTACCAGGTCTGAGGCCAAAACTCCTTCCGAAAAAATTTTAAAAAATCCTGAACCGTAAAAACTTTCAAAAATCATGAAAAATAGAAAACGAGTCGTCTTGCCATGAAACTTAACGTGAAGGCTTAAGGGACCATTGTATGAATTTAGAAGCCATAAAAATGGCATTGGCATGCAGAAATATGAAGATGTGCCTAAACCCACCTACCACCCTATCGATCCACGGCTTGCGCATCCCATCTCTCTAGCCGGCGTAGTGCCCACCCGCCCGCCCATCCGCTTGTTTCATTGGTTGGCTAAGGGATACAGAGTTCATTCCCAGTCTAAGATCATACCAGACTGAGGGTTACGACAGTAGGATCGGCAGCATGCAGAGGGGACCCAGCCGATCCCCGACTTGCGTATCCCACCCATCTGGCCGGCTGAGCGTCCGCACGCTCGTTTCGTGGATTGACTTAAGCATACGGAGTTCATTCCTAGTCTAAGCATACGGAGTTCATTCCCAGTCTAAGATCGGACCAGACCGAGGGTTGCGACAGCACATGCTGGGCTCGAGCATGTGCTGGTGCCGCATTTTTCATCACAGGGGCACCATCGCCGGAGCATCGTCGGAGAACTTGACCAGCGGCATTGGGGTTCCAGCGATCGGGTGGGCCGGGGGGTGTGCGCATATGATGTGTGAAGGGTGCTGGTACTTGTCCCTTATTTTGGCCCCCTATCCTTCATCAAACCTTAAGAACTCACACCCCCTTAAAGAGCATTTGAGATTTTACAAGTTTGCTGCCAGTAGCCATTAAAGTTTCTGAAATGGGGACACATTTTTCAAATGGTCACAAAATCTTGTACACTTTGAGTTTTTAGCTGAATTTTTTGTGCATACCAAAAAAAATAAAATGATCACGTTTACCAGGTTTGAGGCCAAATCTGCTTCTGAAAAAATTTTAAAAAATCCCGAATCGCAAAAAGTTTCAAAAATCGTGAAAAATGATAAATGAGTCGTCTTGCCATGAAACTTCATGTGAAGGCTTAAGGAACCATTGTATGAATTTACAAGCCATAAAAATGGCATTGGCATGCAGAAATATGAAGATGTGCCTAAACCCACCTACCACCCTATCGATCCACGGCTTGCGCTTCTCGTCTCTCTAGCCGGCGTAGTGCCCGCCTGCCTGCCCGTCGGTTGGCTTAGGCATACGGATTCATTCTCAGTCTAAGATCAGACTGGACTGAGGGTTACGGTAGTAGGATCGGCAGCATGCAGAGGGGGACTCGGCCGATCCCCAGCTTGCGCATCCTGCCCCTCTGGCCGGCTGAGCGCCCGCACGCTCGTTTCGTTGGTTAACTTAGGCATACGGAGTTCATTCCTAGTCTAAGCATACGAAGTTCATTGCCAGTATAAGATCGGACCAGACCGAGGGTTGCGGCAGCACATGCTGGGCTCGGGCATGTGCTGGTGCCATATTTTTCTTCGTCGGGGCACCATCGTCGAAGAACCTGACCGACTGCATTGAGGTTTCGACGATCGGGGGGGCCGGGAGGGTGTGGGCACATGATGTGTGATGGGTGCTGGTACTTGGCCCTTATATTGGCCCCCTATCCCTCATCAAACCTCGAGAGCTCACACCCCCTTAAAGAGCATTTGAGATTTTACAGGTTTGCTGCCAGTAGCCATTAAAGTGTTTGAAATGGGGAGACTTTTTTCAAATAGTCACAAAATCTTGTACACTTCGAGTTTTTAGCTGAATTTTTTTGTGCATGCCAAAAAAAATACATTGATCACGTCTACCAAGTTTGGGGCTAAAACTCCTTTCGAAAAATTTTTAAAAAATCCCAAATCGTAAAACGTTTCAAAAATCGTGAAAAATAGAAAGCGAGTCGTCTTGCCATGAAACTTCACATGAAGGCTTAAGGGACCATTGTATGAATTTAGAAGCCATAAAAATGGCATTGGCATGCAGAAATATGAAGATGTACCTAAACCCACCTACCACCCTATCGATCCACGGCTTGTGCATCCTGTCTCTCTGGCCGCCGTAGTGCCGCCCGCCAGCCTGCCCCCCCGCTTGTTTAATCGGTTGGCTTAGGCATACGGAGTTCAATCCTAGTCTAAGAGTGGACTGGATCGAGGGTTGCGGTAGTAGGATCAGCAGCACATAGAAGAGGACCCGACCGATCCTCGGCTTGCGCATCCCGCCCCTCTGACCGGCTGAGTGCCCGCACGCTCATTTCATGGGTTGACTTAGGCATACGAAGTTCATTTTCAGTCTAAGCATACGAAGTTCATTCCCAGTCTAAGATCGGACTGGACCGAGGGTTGCGGCAGCACATGCTGGGCTCGAGCATGTGCTGGTGCCGTATTTTTCTTCGTCGGGGCACCATCGTCGGAGCATCATCGGAGAACCTGACCGACGGCACTGAGGCTCCGACGATCGGGGGGCCGGGGGGGATGTGCGCACATGATGTGCGATGGGAGCTGGTACTTGACCTTTATATTGACCCACTATCCCTCATCTAACCTTGAGAACTCACACCCCCTTAAAGAACATTTGAGATTTTACAGGTTTGCTGCCAGTAGCCATTAAAGTGTCTTAAATGGGGACACTTTTTTCAAATGGTCACAAAATCTTGTAAACTTCGAGTTTTTAGCTGAATTTTTTTGTGCATGCCAAAAAAAATACAAGCATTAAGTCTACCAAGTTTATGGCAAAAAATCCTTCTGAAAAAATTTTAAGAAATCCCAAACCGTAAAAAGTTTCAAAAATCATGAAGGCTTAAGGGACCATTTTATGAAATTACAAGCCATAAAAATGGCATTGGCACGTAGAAATATGAAGATGTGCCTAAACCCACCTACCACCCTATTGATCCACGGCTTACGCATCCCGTCTCTCTGGTCGGCATAGTGCCCGCCCGCCCGCCCGCTCGTTTCGTTGATAGGCTTAGGCCTATTGAGTTCATTCCCAGTCTAAGATCAGATCCGATTGAGGGTTGTGACAGCAAGATTGACAGCACGTAGAGGGGGACCCGATTGATCCCTGACTTATGCATCCCGCCCATCTGGCTGGTTGAGCACCCGTACGTTCGTTTCATTGGTTGACTTAGGCATACAGAGTTCATTCCCAGTCTAACCATACGGAGTTCATTCCCAGTCTAAGATCGGACCACACCGAGGGTTATTGCAGCACATGCTAGGCTCGGGCAAGTGCTGGTGCCGTATTTTTCTTCCTCGGGGCACCATCGCTTGAGAATCATCGAAGAACCTAACCGGTGGCATTGGGGTTCCGGTGATCGGGGGGGCCGGGGGGGTGTGCGCACATGATGTGTGATGGGTGCTGGTACTTGGCCCTTATATTGGCCCCCTATCCCTCATCAAACCTCAAGAACTCACACCCCCTTAAAGAGCATTTGAGATTTTACAGGTTTGCCGCCAGTAGCCCTTAAAGTGTTTGAAATGGGGACACTTTTTTCAAATGGTCACAAAAACTTGTACACTTCGAGTTTTTAGCTGAATTTTTTTGTGCATGCCAAAAAAATACAAGGATCACGTCTACCAAGTTTTGGGCCAAAACTCCTTCCAAAAGAATTTTAAAAAATCCCGAACCGCAAAAAGTTTCAAAAATCATGAAAAATAGAAAACGAGTCGTCTTGCCATGAAACTTCACGTGAAGGCTTAAGGGACCATTGTATGAATTTACAGGCCATAAAAATGGCATTGGCACGTAGAAATATGAATTTGTGCCTAAACCCACCTACCACCCTATCGATCCACGGCTGGCGCATCCCGTCTCTCTAGCCAGCGTAGTGCCCGGCCGCCCGCCCTCACGCCAGCTCATTTCATCGGTTGGCTTAGGCATACGGAGTTCATTCCTAGTCTAAGATCGGACCAGACCAAGGGTTGCAACAGTAGGATCGGCAGCACATAGATGGGGACCCGGTCGATCCCCGACTTGCGCATCCCGCCAATCTACATGCTCGTTTCATGGGTTGACTTAGGCATACAGAGTTCATTCCCAGTCTAAGCATATGGAGTTCATTCCCAGTCTAAGATCGGAGTGGATCGAGGGTTGCGGCAGCACATGCTTGGCTTGGGCATGTGCTGGTCCGCATTTTTCTTCACTGGGGCACCATCGCAAGAGAACCTGACCGACGGCATTGGGGTTCCAGCGATCGGGGGGGTCGGAAGGGGTGTGCACACATGATGTGCGATAGGTGCTGGTACTTGGCCCTTATATTGGCCTGCTATCCCTCATCAAACCTCGAGAACTCACACCCCCTTAAAGAGCATTTGAGATTTTATAGGTTTGCTGCCAGTAGCCATTAAAGTGTCTGAAATGGGGACACTTTTTTCAAATGGTCACAAAATCTTGTACACTTCGAGTTTTTAGCTGAATTTTTTTGTGCATGCCAACAAAAATACAAGGATCATGTCTATCAAGTTTGGGGCCAAAACTCCTTTCAAAAAAATTTTAAAAAATCTTAATCGCAAAAAGTTTTGAAAATCTTGAAAAATAGAAAACGAGTCGTCATGCCATGAAACTTCACGTGAAGGCTTAAGGGACCTTTTTTTATGAATTTACAAGCCATAAAAATGGCATTGGCATGTAGAAATATGAAGATGTGCCTAAACCCACCTACCACCCTATCGATCCACTGCTTGTGCATCCCGTCTCTCTGGCCTGCGTAGTGCTCGCCCGCCCATCCGCTTAGGCATATGGAGTTCATTCCCAGTCTAAGATCGGACCAGACTGAGCGTTGCGACAGCAAGATCGGCAGCACTCAAAGGGGGACCCGACCCCAGTCGGTTGGCTTAGGTATACTGAGTTCATTCCTAGTCTAAGATCACACCATTCTGAGCGTTACGGTAGCTAGATCAGCAGCATGAAAAGGGGGACCTAGCCGATCCCTGACTTGCGCATCTTGCCCCTCTGGCCGGCTAAGCGCCCGCACGCTCGTTTCATGGGTTGACTTAGGCATATGGAGTTCATTCCCAGTCTAAGCATACGGAGTTCATTCCAGTCTAAGATCAGACCGGACTGAGGGTTGTGGTAGCACATGCTGGGCTCGGGCATGTGCTGGTGCCGCATTTTTCTTTACCGGAGAACCTGACCGACGGCATTAGGGTTCCGACGTGCCCGGGGGGGTGTGCGCACATGATGTGTGATGGGTGCTAGTACTTGGCCCTTATATTGGCCCCTATCCCTAATCAAACCTCGAGAACTCACACCCCCTTAAAGAGCATTTGAGATTTTACAGGTTTGCTGCCAGTACCCATTAAAGTGCCTGAAATGGTGACACTTTTTTCAAATGGTCACAAAATCTTGTACAGTTCGAGTTTTTAGCTGAATTTTTTTGTGCTTGGCAAAAAAAATACAAGGATCACGTCTAACAAGTTTGGGTTCAAAACTCCTTCCGAAAAAATTGTAAAAAATCCCGAACCGCAAAAAGTTTCAAAAATCTTGAAAAATAGAAAACGAGTCGTCTTGCCTTGAAACTTCACGTGAAGGCTTAAAGGCCCATTGTATGAATTTACAAGCCATAAAAATGGCATTGGCACGCAAAAATATGAAGATGTGCCTAAACCCACCTACCACCCTATCGATCCATGGCTTGCGCATCCCGTCTAGATCCGGGGATCTATCACTAGACATTGACTTTAGGGAGTCGCCACCAATCTTTTTTATCTAGGTGCGATTGGCCACCTATGGAATCTGTCCTTTCAGGGAACACCTAAATTTAAGGGTCCCTAAAAGAATAGGTTCGGGTCTACTAACCAGAACAGAGTTCGGGAGTTTGGTTACGTGTGAGGAAGGTTATAGCATCCTCACAACGCCCATCAAAAGATGGTACCAGCTTAAATTTGTGTTATCCAAAGAGCCTTAAAATTTTACGAAGTAATTAATTATTGGAAATTATTCTCAATTGACTCTAATACTTTTAGCAAAAAATTGAGAAAACTCCCTCACCTCAAGAGTATGCAAGAAAAAGTACTGCTTCACTTGCAGAGGCGCAATCGTCAGATTGGTTAAAGGAAAATCAAAATCAAAATCAAAATAGAAAGGAAGGAGAGAATGACTGTTCTTGTGTGGGGAAAATTGGTACTTTCAACTTTTCCCCAAAAATATTTTTTGAAAATTTATTTTTAAGGAAAATTGGTACTTTCAACTTTTCCCCAAAAATATTTTTTGGAAATTTATTTTTAAGGAAAATTGATACTTTCAACTTTTCCTAAAAAATATTTTTTTTGAAACTTTGATTTCCAAGGAAAATTGATACTTTCATCTTTTCCCTAAAAATATTTTTTGAAAATTTTGATTTTCAAGGAAAATTGATACTTTCAACTTTTCCTCAAAAATCCTTTTTTTGAAATTTTATTTTTAAGGAAAATTGATACCTTCAACTTTTCCTCAAAAATATTTTTTGGAAATTTATTTTTAAGGAAAATTGATACTTTCAACTTTTCCTCAAAAACAGTTTTTTGAAACTTTGATTTCCAAGGAAAATTGATACTTTCAACTTTTCCTCAAAAATATTTTTTTGAAACTTATTTTTAAGGAAAATTGATACTTTCAAATTTTCCCCAAAAATATTTTTGAGAAATTTATTTTTAAGGAAAATTGATACTTTCAACTTTTCCTCAAAAATATTTTTTTTGGAAAATTTGATTTTTATTTAAAGAAAATAGAATAATAAAAAAAATACAAATAAAAAAATAAAGAAAAGTAAAACAAAAATAAAAATAAAATTAAGATAAAAAGAATATTAAATAAACCTAATCTAATAAATAAACAAATAAAGGAAAAAAAATTCAAAAAAAAAAAAACCTGGAGCGGCTCGTATCGCGGCTCGGCTCGACTCCGCTTAAGGAAGAGAAACGACTCGGGGGAAGGCTTGGGAAGCTCGGCTCGGCTTGGCTCGGAGGAAGGCGACACGCACGGGTCAGGAAACGGGTCGACGCCCGGGTCAGGTCGGATTTCGACAAAACGCATGGATCTTTTGGTTACTTAAGGCTAGAACGACATCATTTTGGGAGGGTGTTTAAGGTCCTTCCCTCTATTTTTCGGTAGATAGCTCCTTTCTTTTCTCTCTCTTCTTCTCTTTTTCTCTCTCTTCTCTCTAAAAATTAAAGAACTCCGGTTGAATGTTCACCGAATTCTGGAAAATGGTGCCAGAATCTGAAAAATTTCGTCAGAGGTTCGTCGGAAGTTGGCCGGAAGATCACTGAATTCTGGGATTCTCCGTCGAAAATTGGGCAAGTCACCGAAAACTTCAAGTTT